>NW_019948873.1:0-3215 GCF_002910315.2 Salvelinus sp. IW2-2015
CTCTTTCCCCTCCTATTCCTCTCCTTTCCAACTCCTCTCCTCTCTCTCCTCTCCTCCACTTCCTCTCCTCTCCTTCTCCTTCTCTCCTCTCCTCCTATCATCTCCTCCTCCTTTCCTCTCCGTAACTCCCGCTTCCTCCACCTTCCTTTCTCCTCTTTTCCCTCTCCTTTGCTCCACTCCTCCTCTCCCTCCTTCCTCCTCTTCTTCCTCTCCTTCTGTTACCTCCTCTCCGTCTCCTCCTCTCTCCTGTACATCCTTTCCTCTCCCTGTACTCTCTCTTCTTCCTATCGTCTCCTTCACCCTCTCCTCTTCTCTCCCTTTCCCTCCTCCCTCTCACCTCTATCTCCTCTCCCTGCTTCACCCTCATCTCCTTCCCTCCTCCACCTCTCCTCCTCTCCTCCTCCCTCTCCTGTTAACTCAAAACTCTTACGCTGACTAACACAGTGCTGTTGTGAGTGTTGTTGTGATGCCTAGAGTGGTGTGTAGGTATGTGTAGTGATTGCCTAGCAGTGTGTGGTAGTTGTGTGGGTGTGTGGAATCGCCTAGAGTGTGTGTGGTGTGTGTGACTGCTAGAGTGGTGTTAGTGGTGTGCTGCTAGATGGTAGTGGTGTGTGACATGGTGATTGTATGGTGTGATTGCCTAGAGTTTGACTATGGTGTGTGTGATGCTAGAAGTGATGGTATGGTGTGTGTGCATGCCTAGAGTGTGTATGGAGTGTTTAGTGTGGATGCCTAGAGTGTCGTGTGGTTGTGTGCTGATGCCCTAGAGTGTGTAGTTGGTGTGTGTGATGGCCTAGAGGATGTGTTGTAGGTGTGTGGTGATGCCATAGAGTGGTATAAGTGTGCTGTTGATGCCCTAGAGTGTGTGATGGTGTTGGTGATGATGCCTAGAGTGATGTATGGTGCTGTGTGATGCCTAGAATTGTGTATGGTTGTGGTGTGATTGCCTAGAGTCTTGTATAGGTCGTGCTGTGAATGCCTAGGAGTGTGTATGTGATGTGCCTGACTGCCTAGAGTGTAATGTCATGGTGTGCTGTGATGCCTAGAGTGTGTGTGGTGTGATGTGATGCCTAAAGAGTGCTGTATGCGGTGTGTGTGATACCTGTCCCTCCCCCCCTCCTCATGAGCCTGTGTGTCCGCCGTTGCTGTTGTGATTTGCTATTAGTGTGTAATGGTGGCCCTCGTGTGTCCACTCGCCCTCAGATGTCGCTGCCTTGTGGTGTTGTCTGTGCCATGCCTAGTAGTTTGTGTGTGTGTGCCTATACCCTTTACACGCTCCGTCGCTACTAATTGTGGTGTGTGCCTTGCATGTCCTATGATGCTGTCACTCGCTCGCCTGCTGTGTATGTTTCCTAGACGTTGTGCTTATGGTGTCGTGTGTTATGCCCTAGATGGTTGCGTGGTGTGCAATCGTCGTATGCCCTAGAAGGTGTGCCTCGCATGCCCTAGAGTGCTGTTGTCCCCGGTGCTGCTGTGTGCTGCTCTTTATGGCCCATTAGAGTGCTGTGTAGGCTTGCGTCGTTCCTTTATACACTTTATACGACTATCGGTTCAGTAATGTCCCTCAGACGCCCGACCCGAGGATCATCACATTCCAGACGTACCGGTTTAATCCACCACGCCCGCGTAGAGAAAAACGTCTCTGTCCTTTCCCCAGTTGCCCAACACATACACCGCTAGCAGACTCTTTGTGTACCGCGCCTCAACCATGCGCACACAAGTTACGCGCCTCGCATACCGTCCAACACACTAGGTGGCTCCCCTCTAACCCACTCCACTCTTTTTCACCGTTTTCCCTCTCTGCATAGAATATCGGATTCACACGCACTCGCTAACTACATGACTACCCTTCGCGACCCTCCTCCTTATACTAACTACTACTCCTGCTCCTATCCCTCCGTCCTCCACCTCTCCCCTCCTCTCCTCCTCCCCTCCTCTTCCTCTCCCCTTCCTCCTCCTCTCATCCAGAAAGCTTCACTAATCAAAGCTCTCTCAGTTTCCTGATCTCTTTCAGCCAATCCCCAGCCAGCATCGAGAAGGTGAAACTCTTATTTTTTCCGTCTTTCCATCAGCAACTATCGTCTGCTGTCGCTGTTGTTGTCGCTGTTGTTGTGTTGTGTCTCGCTGTCTGCATACAGGCCTGGGGAAATAGGACGTCATTCCAACGTCTCGTATCAACGTCTCCCTCCAATAACACACCTCATATTAACGCCTCATTCTGCTACTGATTCAACTACAGCAGTTAGAACAGGATGAGTCCATAATTAATATTTCATGACAGAGATATTCAAAATACTCCCCTTTTCCTCTCTTCATGTGAGAGAGAGATGCTCCAATTTAATAACAGGCTCTTCTGACTACCGTTGTTTTCTTCTCTCGTTCTCTCGTTCTCGTATCGGAGGGGGAAACTAAACTGGGACAGAACGACACAATGAAAGAAAATACAGCTCCGTCTCATCTCGGCTTTCTAAAAGAGTAGTTTGAGGTTTTTCGCTGACAAATGTTTTTCATGCTTCTCTCAAACTGTTTCCTTCGGTTTTTTATATTTACAGCCACGGTTCAATTCCAGCAAACAGAATAAAATTATATTTATAACGTGTTGAATTACTATGTGTATACTCTAACTTATAATATAACCTATTGAATTACTAGTTCTATACTCTAACTTATAATATAAAGTATTGAATTACTAGCTAAGTAATTCAATAGTTATATTATAAGTTAGAGTAATAGACCTAGTAATTCAATAGGTTATATTATAAGTTAGAGTATAGAACTAGTAATTCATACTTTATATATAAGTTAGAGTATAGAACTAGTAATTCAATACTTTATATATAAGTTAGAGTATAGAACTAGTAATTCAATAGGTTATAATTATAGTTAGGTATAGAACTAGTAATTCAATACTTTATATTATAAGTTAGAGTATAGAACTAGTAATTCAATACTTTATATTATAAGTTAGAGTATAGAAATAGTAATTCATAGGTTATATTATAAGTTAGAGTATAGACCTAGTAATTCAATACTTTATATTATAAGTTAGATTATAGACTAGTAATTCAATAGGTTATATATAAGTTAGAGTATAGAACTAGTAAATTAATACCTTTTATTATATAGTTAGAGTATAGAACTAGTAATTCAATACTTTATATTATAAGTTAGAGTATAGAACTAGTAATTCAATACTTTATATTATAAGTTAGAGT
>NW_019948873.1:3240-13423 GCF_002910315.2 Salvelinus sp. IW2-2015
ACCACCTAGGCATCACAACACTACACACTCGGCATCACCACACACTCTAGGCAGCATACATCCACACCACTCGCATCACGCACACTAGCATCACCACTATCATGCAACACACCTTAGCATCACAACCTAGACATCAAATCACACCAGTACACACCAGCCACACACTAGCAGCACAGAACACTAACACCACTCTAGGCATCACACACACCACACACACTCTAGGCATCCACACACCCACACACACTCCTAGGCATCACACACATACCTACACACACTCTAAGGCATCACACACACCATACACACTCTGTCCCTATGCTCTGTACTGCGATCAAGCGTCCATGTCTGCATCCTGATCCCCGACTACTGCTCATGCGACATCTACTGCGATCACTGTCTGTCATACAGATACATGCTCTCTGAGGTCCCATGCTCCTGACGACTGTCACCATACACACCTACACGGTCCCTGACTCACAAACTATCTCATACACACTTCTTATGGCTTCACACACACCACACACGTCTATCTCAGGCATCACACACACCACACACACTGCGTAGGCATCTATCAAAACATCCATGTCCCATGCATCCACTAGCGCTCTATGGCTACGCTACTGATCACGACTCACAATACCGATGTGACGTGTTCACCATGCTCTGTCGGAGTAGCGAGTAGTCATGACTGAGAGTCTGATCTGTCTGTACGTCGTAACGATTGACTGTATCGTCAGTACTGATGCTGGAGTAAACGTTTAGAGTTCGCCTCAGTACGTAAGGAGAGGAGTACAGGACCCAAGGTAGTAGAATACGGTGCATGTAGGCGTGAGTAACAATAGTCTTACGCATCTGTCATGGTCTCTTCGCTCGAGTAACTGATCTGTCTGAGTCTGTCTGCAGGATCTGAATACGTGTGCAGATGTGCGTATACATGCGTCAATAGTGCGTAGTCTCGATCAAGGATACTGGAAAGTATCCTACAATGTCGTGACTCATCTAGCGATCTGACTACTGCTGATCATGATGGCAATGAGCAATCTTCTAGGTAGCCAGCATGGAGAGTAAAAAGCTGAGTATGAAGACATCTGAAGAGATGTAACCAATAACCAGTAAAAGGAGAGACACTACCCAGGACAGAAATCTCATGCTTAATCTCTGTTAGAGACGTGTTGAACACAGGAGAACTACTCGAGAGCGTCTATAACTCAGTTCTGATGCATAGAGGACGAGACACAGAAGAGAGGGAGGTGATGAGTAGAGAGCTGACATATGCTAGGAAAGAGAGCTATCGAAAAATCAAAACCACAAGAGATGAGGAAGATTATCGGTGCACCTCCTAATAATTCGAGTTGCCACAGCCCTGCACTATTTGCCCATGCGAGAAGACAGTAGAGCTGAAAGTTGAAAAGGAGAGGAGGTTGGTCGAGTGGACACAGGCTAGCAGGAACTCTATAACATGTACAAGCGCTTTGACTTCCCAATAACACAGAGGTACTACATCCACAAGTCGAAATGCCTGCGCCCATGTGACTCCTAAGTGCCTACCCAACAGGTTAGATAGCTGTCACAAGAGATGCGCCCTCCCATGGTACTAGATGTCCTTATATGAAGGTATGAGACTTAGTGAGGGAGCCGAGTTTTCTCATCTAGGATACTAACACTAAGCAGGAAAACGTCGTTAGAAGCTTAGAAAAACAATATCCTCCAGCAGCTTATGCCAGTCTACTTAGAGAACCCAGCAATACTCAGTCGCCCCGTCTTTCTAACACACTGCAATTTCACCTACATATATCATCACATCGTTTCGCCTCGACCCTTCAAAGGCACCTTAACACACTTCCCCTCTGTACCCTTGCCCATTCACCCCTGTCTGATACTGCGCCCAACATACACTGAATACCCATCGTCTTCCAATTGCTACTCAACCGGCCTCTAATGTACTCAACTCCTTACTTAACACTCTCTCCCTCCATCCCCCCGCTCCCTCTCACCATGCAACCATGACCTTCGGCAACGTGCCACCCTCCTTAGTACTCCACCACTGAACCAGTCTGCACCTTTCCCCCCACCCACACTGTCTAATGGACTCTCCCTGCACTCTTCTCACCTCTGACCTCCACCCCCCTGGTCTGGGTCTCCCCCGAATCTCCCCTCATCGCGCCCACGTCCCCCATCCCCGCCTGAATCTCGTCCTCCCCTCATGAACCTCTCTTCTTGTCTCCTCTGCCAACTCCCCCATCCCCTGCACGCCCCTACTGAGTAACTTGTTCCCCCCATTTACCTTGCGATACCAGCACCCCTGCGCATCCCCTTGCTGCTCATCCACATTCTGCCAAGCTAGCCCTTCCCCTATTCTCGTCCCATTTATAAAACCACCGTCCTCCTCACCTCGCCACCTGAACCTCCCCCTCATCACTAGCTAGTACTCTCCCTGCAACTCTATCAACCCTCCACCCCCTGTCAATTCCCCTCATCATCTCCGCTCTCTCCCCCTGTCTCCCCTAAAGAAACTGTAATAGAATCTCCCCTCCTCAAGCCCCTGTTCCCCGAACCCCCCCACCCCCGACCCCCCTGCCTCCTCCCTACTCTACTCCCAACTACGTTATATCTATAAGTCCTGTCCCACCTGAAATCATGCAGCCCCTCACAACCTCCTGTGCATCCCCTGAGCAACCTAACCTCTAATCACCCCCTGTACCTCTTCCCCTCCACGCTAACTCCATTATCAATCCAACCTGACCTCACGCCTCACCCAGTATCCTGAGCATCACTTATAACCCCCTGAATTCCATCCCCTCACCTCCCAGTTATATTATAATTAGAGTAATAGACCTAGTAATTCAATAGCTTATATTATAAGTTAGAGTATAGACTAGTAATTCAATAGGTTATATTATAAGTTAGAGTATAGACAGTAATTCAATAGGTAATTATAAGTTAGAGTAGAATAATTCAATAGTTATATTATAAGTTAGAGTATAGAACTAGTAATTCAATACTTTATATATAAGTTAGAGTATAGAACTAGTAATTCAATACTTTATATTATAAGTTAGAGAAGAACTAGTAATTCAATAGCGTTATTAATATTGTAGAGGTATAGAACTAGTAATTAATACTTTATATTATAAGTTAGAGTATAGAACTAGTAATTCAATACTTTATATATAAGTTAGAGTATAGAAATAGTAATTCAATAGCTTTATATTATAAGTTAGAGTATAGACCTAGTAATCAATACTTATATTATAAGTTAGAGTAAGACTAGTATTCAATAGGTTATATTATAAGTTAGAGATAGAACTAGTAAATTCAATACTTATATTATAAGTTAGAGTATAGAACTAGTAATTCATACTTTATATTATAAGTTAGAGTATAGAACTAGTAATCAATACTTATATTATAAGTTAGAGCTATAGACTAGTAATTCAATACTTTAATTATAAGTTAGAGTAGTAGAACTACGTAAATTCAACAGGCTTATATTAATAAAGTTAGAGTATGAACTAATCAAAGTTATATTAAAGTTAGAGTATAGAAAATCTATACTCTAACTTATAATATAACCTATTGAATTACTAGGTCTATACTCTAACTATTATAGTTACATTACTATACCAGAACATGTTTTATAAATGGAGAAAAACTACTTGAAATTATGCAACACCTCTGTTCCATAACTGGGTAACAATTTATATACACTGAGTGGACAAAACATTAAGAACACCTGCTCAAGACCAACCAGGTGAATCCAGGTGAAAGATATGATCCCTTATTGACGTCACTTGTTAAATCCACTTCAATCATTGTAGATGAAGGGGAGGAGACAGGTTGAATAAGGATTTTTAAGCCTTGAGACAATTGAGACATGGATTGTGTATGTCTGCCATTCAGAGGGTGAATGGGCAAGACAAAATGTTTAAGTGCCTTTGAACGGGGTAAGGTAGTAGGTGCCAGGCGCAATGGTTTGTGTTAAGAACTGCAAAGCTGCTGGGATTTTCAAGCTCAACAGTTTCCTGTGTGTATCAAGAATGGTCCATCACCCAAAGGACATCCAGCCATCTTGACACAACTGTGGGAAGCATTGGAGTCAACATGGGCCAGCATTCCTGTGGAACCCTGTTTGAACACCTTGTAAAGTCCATGCACCGACCAATTCAGACTGTTCTGAGGGCAAAAGGAGGCTGCAACTCAATATTAGGAAGGTGAGATATCATGGGTTTTGATTTTGAGCTTACAGCATGAGCTTACACATCCCCTCCCCTTGGCCGTATGCATCAGAAACAGTAGAGCTGAGTACTCTGGTAAACAAAGAGAACAGAGAGCATGCTGGGAGTCACAATTACTGTCTGGTTAACCAGATTCCTTTAACCAGTCCTCCAATGCTGCACAGACAGACAGACAGACAGAGAGTCAGACAGAGAGTCAGACAGAGAATCAGACAGACAGACAGACAGACAGACAGACAGACAGACAGACAGACAGACAGACAGACAGACAGACAGACAGAGACAGACAGACAGACAGACAGCAGAACAGACAGACACAGACAGACAGACAGACAGACAGACAGACAGAAGGAAGCGGACAACACAACAGACAGACAGACAGACAGACAGAACAGACAGACAGACAGAGACAGACAACAGACAGACGACAGACAGACAGACAGACAGACAGACAGACAGACAGACAGACAGACAGACAGCAGACAGACAGAGGAGAGGTGTGTTATCATATGATGGCCTAGCAGCGGCTCAGTGCTGTGTAGGAGCGGTCGGCAGGTTTTATGAAACCATGTGTTTGTTTGTGCTAGAGTTAGTCGAAGCGGGTATGTGTGCGTTGTGTGTGTGTGTGTGTGTGTGGTGTGTGTGTGTGTGTGTGTTGTGTGGTGTGTGTCGTGTGTGTGTGTGTGATGTGGTGTATGTGTGTCGTGTGTGTGTGTGTGTGTGGCTGTGCTTCGTGTGTGTGTGGTGGTTACAATAGCAGGGGTCGGTCCTGTGTCGAGTCTCTGCTGAATCTGGAATTAAGAACCTGGAGGGTTAATGTTTGCAAATCTGGAATTTCCAAGACCTGAAGGGTTAATGCTGAATCTGGAATTAAGACTGAAGGAGTAATGCTGAATCTGGATTAAAGACTGAAGGGTTAATCTGAGATCTGGAATTAAGACCTGAAGGGTTTAATGCTGAATCTGGAATTAAGACCTGAAGGGTTATTGTAATCTGGAATAAGACCTGAGGGTTTAATGCTGAATCATGGAATTAAGGACCTGAAGGGTTATGCTGAATCTGGAATAAAGCACCTGGAAGGGTTTAATGCTGAATCTGGAAGTAAGACTTGAATGTTAATGCTGAAGATCTGGAATTAAAAGACCTGAAGGTTAATGCCTTTGAATCTGATATTCTGAAGGTATGTCGAACTCTGAATGCGGGTTAATGCTGAACTCTGGAATTAAGACCTGAAAGGGTTAATGTGAATCTGGAATTAAGGACCTGAAGGGTTAAATGTTGAATCTGGAATTAAGACTCTGAAGTTAATTTATTGTTAAAGTAGAACGTTGTATCTTGGAATTAAGACCTGAAAGGGTTAATGTTGAAACCTGAATTAAAGACCTGAAGGGTTAATGTTGAATCGAATTAAGACCCTGAAGGGTTAATGTTGAATCTTGGAAATTAAGACCTGAAGGGTTAATGGCTGAATCTGCGAAATTAAGACTGAAGGGGTTAATGTTCGAATCTGGAATTAAAGACCTGAAGGGTTAATGTTGAATCTGGATTAAAACCTCTAATGCCTAACTGGATTCCGAAGGGTGTAATGTTGAACATCTGGAATTATACCTGAAGCTGTTCAATGGAATCTGGACATTCTAAGACCTGAAGGCGTTAATGTTTGAATCAGGACATAAGACCCTGAAGGGTTTAATGTTGACATCTGGAAGTAAGACCTAAGGGTTAACTGTTGAATCTGGATTAAGAACCTGAAGGGTAATGCTGAATCTGGAATTAAGACCTGAAGGGTTAATGTTGAATCTGGGAAGTTAAGACCGAAGCGAGTTGAAAATTTTTGGACCTCTGGAAAAAACGAAGGTTAATCTGGGGAATCTCATTAAGACCTGGAGGCCGTTAATGCTTACTTGATCTGGAATTAACAGACCTGGAAGGGTTAATGTTGAATTGGAATTAAGACCTGAAGGGTTAATGTTGAATCTGGGAATTAAGACCTGGCGGGTTAATGTGAATCATGGAATCTAAGGACCTGCAAGGGTTAATGCCTGAATCTGGAATTAAGACCTGAAAGGGTTAATGGCTGGAACTCTGGAATTAAGACAGGAAGGGTTAATTCTGAACATCTGGAATTTAAGAACCTGAAGGGTTAAATGCTGAATCTGGAATTAAGACCGTGAAGGCGTTTAATGCTGAATCTGGAATTAAGACCTGAAGGGTTAATGCTGAATCTTGGGAATTAGACCTGAAGGCGTTAATGCCTTGAACATCTGGCAATTAAGACTTGAAGGGCTTAACGCTGAATCTGGAATTAAGACCTGAAGGGTTAATGCTGAATCTGATATAGACTGAGGATCCGAATCTGGAATTAAAGGCTAAGGGTTAATTGATCTGAATTAAGACCTGAAGTTAATCGATTGAATTGGAATTAAGACCTGAAGGGTTAATGTGAATCTGAATTAAGACTGAAGGGTTAATGCTGAATCTGGAATAAGACCTGAAGGGTTAATGTTGAATGGAATTAAGACTGCAAGGGTTAATGTTGAATCTGGATTAAGACCTGAGGGTTAATGTGAATCTGGAATTAAGACCCGAAGGTTGTTAATGCTGAATGCTGGAATTAAAGACCTGAAGGGTTATGTTGAATCTGGAATCTAAGACCTGACAAGGGTTAATGTTGAATCTGGAATTAAGACCTGAAGGGTTAATGTTGAATCTGGAATTAAACCTGAAGGGTTAACATGTTGAATCTGGAATTAACACCTGAAGGGTTAATGTTGAATCTCGGATTAAGACCTGCAAGGGTTATGTTGATCTGGAAGTAAGACCTGAAGGGTTAATGTTGAATCTGGAATTAAGACTGCTGGTTCAGCGCTGTGTTTTTCGCTAGCGGTTGGATGCGTTCGAAGATCTGGAATTAAGACCTGAAGGGTTATGTTGAATCTGGAATTAAGACCTGAAGGCGTTAATCGTTGAATCTGGAAAGTAAGACCTGAAGGTTAATGCTGAATCTGGAATTAAGACCTGGAGGATAGGAGTGTGGGAATGTTGATCTGGAATTAAGACCTGAAGGGTTAATGTTGAATCTGAGAATTAAGACCTGAAGGGTTAATGTTGAATCTGGATATTTAAGGACCTGGAGGGTTAATGTTGAATCTGGAATTAAGACCTGAAGGGTTAATGTTGAATCTGGAATTAAGACCTGAGGTTAATGTTGAATCTGGATAACCCTGAGGGTTAATGTTGAATCGATAAGACCTGAGGGTTAATGTTGAATCTGGAATTAAGAACTGAAGGTTAATGTGAATCTGGAATTAAGCACCTGAAGGGTTAATGTTGAATCTGATTAATAGACCTGAAGGGTTAATGCTGAATTGGAATTAAGACTTTGCCTTGTCGTGGGTTGTTTGGTGCATGAACATGTTTCATACCTACGATTCTACTGTTACTACCCAGGGACATCGCTCCTGTCTCTCGTCTTCTGTTTCCTGGCTTCGTGTCCTCTGTCTCTGTTCTCTCGTTCTCTTCCATGGCTCTTTCTCTGTGTCTCTGTCTCTCATCTCTTTCTGCTCTAACTTCCTGGTCTTCTTGCGTCTCTGTCTTCTCGTTGTGTCTTTCTGTTCTCTCGTGTCGTCGCTCTGTCATTTCTGTTGTCTTCCTGTCCTCTCTGTGTCGTCTGTGTCTTGTCTTGTCTCGCTTCTGATTGCTGTCTGTCATCGCTCTGCTTGCTTCCGTCTGTGTCTCATTGTCCGCTGCTCTGTCTGTGTCGTTACTCTCTGTCTCGCATGCTGTCTGTCTGGTCTCTCTGTCTCTCTGTCTCGCTGTGCGTCTCTCTGTCTCTCGTCTTCTCTGTCTGCTCTGTCTCTCTGTCTCTCTGATCTCTCATGTCTCTCTGTCTCTCCTGTGTCTCATCTCAATTCCAATTCCAATTTGCTTTATCTGGCATGTCGTCAAACACTGTCATATTTGCCAAAGCTTACTTTGCGAGTTTTACAATATTAACATAATGAATAGTAATAATATCAATATTGTCAACAGAGACAACCAGTTATAAAAAATCATCAATAATCATTGAACAATAACATTAAAACAGGGGTTGGTCTGTCGACTCTGCTCCCTCATCTATAACCACGCAGCAGTAGTGCGCTTGCCACCCACCAGGCTCTCTCCGTCCTCCCCAACAGGCGGGTAGCCTATCCTCATCAGATAGATCTTTGACACACTGATAGGCGTTTTTAAATTTGGGGAATTTACCACTCCTCTAATTCATTTGTATATTTTGACAATTTTTCAGGAAATGCGCATTTTCTCAGGTTCTAGTGTCGGTGCACGTCGGTTTGCACAGCCTTCTCCTCACAGGGAGCCAGGTTTTCCTGTGTCTACCCTTCTCAATGGCAAGGCTGTGCTCATTGTGAGCCTGTACATTGGTCAAAAGAGCGTCGAGCTTTTCTAAGGTTTTTGACATCAGTAACCATGGCTAAAATAGTTGCTACGGTGTCACTGTCGATTAGGGCCAGACTAGCCACTGCATTTTGCTTTGTGCCTTGCTGCTTGTGTTTACCCCCACACCCATAAGGCAATATAGTTTTGTTTTGAACTGTGAGGTAATTTGGGTTTATTCTGATTGATTGATGTCTCTGGTCCTGAGGCTTCAGTGTGTGTAGACCGTAGAACTAGAGGACCAGCTGGTGGCTATGCTCAGTGCGTAATAAGCAAGTTTGACTCACCAGCCAGCGATGAGGACTGTGCAGACTGCTGTAGCGTAAGAACCAGCCAGGACCAGACTGCATGAAGGCTCTTAGAATGTGTTAGTAGAACGTTGTAACTCAGCCCAGACAGACTGGTAGATGCTTCGTGTGTAGAGAACACTCAGTGACCCCCCGGACGCTGAAGCAGCGTAGTGTGTAGCAGACACGTTGCTGACACCTCAGCCAGCCGCGGCTTGAGACTGACTTCGTCTATGTCAGTAGAAATGAGTAAGCCAGCCAGCGTAGGATGAAGGCTCGTAGTTAACATTGCTACCAGCCCAGACCAGCTGGCAAGGCTGAGGCCTTAGTTAGTTATAGAGGTAGCTAACCCGCCCAAGTGACGGGAGCGGTGTTGTACCGTAGAACAGGGTTTGTGAACTCAGCCCAGGCACCACGCTGATGAGGCGACTGATGCTTCACGCCTGTGTTAGTAGAACAGGTTAGTGAACTCAGCCAGGAACCGCTGGATGAGAGGACCTGAGGCTTTCATCGTGTTAGTAGAACAGTTAGTGAACCGTCAGCCCAGCGACCAGCTGGATGCAGCGGGCACTGACGGGCTTCATGTGTAGTAAAACATGGTTAGTGACACTCAGCCCAGGACCAGCTGGATCGAGGGGGACTGAGGCTTTCAGGTGTTAGTAGAACAGTTAGTGAACTCAGCCCCGAGGACCAGTGGAATGAGGGGATGAGCCATTCAGTGTGTTAGTAAAACAGCGTTAGTGCTCAGCCCCAGGACAAGCGTCTGGATGAGGGGACTGAGGCCTTCAGTGTGTTAGATAGAAAGGTATGTGAAACTCAGCCCAGGACCAGCTGGAATGGGGGACTGACGCTTCACCGATGTTTAGTAGAACAGGTTTAGTGCCTAAATTCAGCCCCAGGGACCAGCTGGATGAGAGGATGAGGCTTCAGTTGTGTTATAGTAGAACAGGTTTGTGAACTCAGCCCAGGCCCACTGGATGAGGGGACTGAGCCTTCAGTGTTAGTAGAACAGGTTAGTGGACTCAGCCCCAGGAACCATCTGGATGCAGCAGACTGAGGCTTCAGCTGTGTTAGTAGAACAGTGTTAGTGAACTAAAAAGCCCCAGGACACAGCTGGTGACGGGAAACCTGAGCCTTCAGTGTGTTAGTAGAACAGCGTTTTAGTGACTCTCGCCCAGGACCAGCTGGATGAGGGGACTGAAGCTTCAGTGTAGTAGAGACCGTTAGTGC
>NW_019948874.1:0-2089 GCF_002910315.2 Salvelinus sp. IW2-2015
GAGAGGTGGACAGAAAGACAGAAAGACAGAAACAGAGAAGCAGAAGAATTATTTCCATATCATCCTCTGATGTAATACAGTACTTCCTATATTTGTAACGCTCCTAAACTTTCCTATTAATAAACCATATTGATGACAAAAGAGAAGGCTTATTCCTGTCTGAACCCACCCAAAAAACTCTCCTCTCTCACCCCGGTGTTGGCTTGATTTGACAGTCCACGGAGATGAGAGTGCCGCTGCTCAGTGAAGTCGTGACGTCCTTCATGCCGCTGTAGCTGCTGTGCACTCCATGGTCCAGTCGTGGGTGAGCGATCTCTCGTGTTGGCTTACATGCAGCGCCCCGCCGGCAGCTGGATGGCCTGGATGTCCAGGCTAGAATCCACCAGCTTCCCCACTCTGGAAATACACCAGTACAGTTTAGTACAGTAGCAGTGTATCTAACCCAAACCCTGGTTGTCCGGGCTAAAGACCAACAGCTTCACCACTCTGAGGACTCACATAAGGAAATACAAACATTAAAAAAGCACACCTCTCTAGTCTGACAGTACACAGGGACCAATACAACTTAGTGGACTTCTCTAGTCTGACAGTACACAGGGACCAATATAACTTAGTGGACTTCTCTAGTCTGACAGTACACAGGGATGAATACAATTTAGTGGACTTCACTAGTCAAATCCAATCAAATTCTATTTGTCACATACACATGGTTAGCAGATGTTAATGCGAGTGTAGCGAAATGCTTGTGCTTCTAGTTCCGACAATGCAGTAATAACCAACGAGTAATCTAACCTAACAATTTCACAACAGCTACCTTATACACACAAGTGTAAAGGGATGAAGAATATGTACATAAAGATATATGAATGAGTGATGGTACAGAACGGAATAGGCATTGGTCCCTGTCTGACAGTACACAAAGACCAATACAACTTAGTGCACTTCTCTAGTCTGACAGTACACAGGGATGAACTTAGTTATAACAATTTAACTGAGCTTCGCTACTGAACGGAGCTTTATCAGGACAACATAAGGAAATATAGAATTTACAGTAGTTAGATACCTAGTATTAGATTATGACATAATTCAATTCATCTTTAAATTGAATTAACTATGCTGAGTTTTTCCAGACCATGTGTCCTGACCAGGAAACTTTAGTTTCGAGATCCATTTTTCCATTTTTTCCTAATCATGTCAGGTGGTCCGGAAGAACGTAGGAACCTTTCTTTGTACTGTATGACATCTTGATCGTTTTAGACTGTACAAATGTATTTATAGACATGAAACATATTCATTCATAATTGGATGAATCTTTGTGTTCCAGAAGTGGCTTATGGAGAGAGCACTCTGTGTGAATCAGATGGATGTAGATGCTGAAATCTCTTCACAGAACTCAGGAACACACCCCGGGGTCTATTGTACACCAAACAAAGGAGCGCATCGGAGAGTACCTAATAAGTGGGAGTGTGTTATTGGTGATGGTGAGCATTTTATGTCATTCCAGCCCTGCTAACTCTCTCTCTCGCCTTCTCACTCTCTGAGGGGATGGACAGGAGCTTGGACAACCACAATAGCCAGAACGCTATMTCTGTCCGTTACAAATGAATGATTATTTCAGCCAGCCAATCTCCACTCCCACAACGTCTGACACAGACAGCGCCCCCCTCAAAGAGCTTCATCTAACAGTTCTATAAGTGATCAACATGTTGTGATCAACACCTATCCAGGGTGTGAAAATGAKAATGGACTCGGGGCCTTTGCAGTAGCTGTATGAAATTGATAATGGCCAAGAGACCTCATATGTAGTAAGATGAAAAGAAGCGGAAATGACTTGGCCAAGGTAGGAACAGTCTGAACAGGTGTTAAATTAGGTGGCTTTCAGTATATTTGAACTGAAACTGAAATGACAGGACTAATGTAGATGGTCCACCCCTTCAGAGAGCTGGGTGGGAATAAAGCTGAATGAAAAGAGGCTGTATGTAATAGGCAGGGTATGTACAGACTGAACACGTGTTAAGATGGTGGCTTTTAGTGGAGTTGAAAAGAAACCCTAATGATAGGACTAATGTAGATGGTGTTACACCTTCAG
>NW_019948874.1:3212-16634 GCF_002910315.2 Salvelinus sp. IW2-2015
ACAGTGTTTAAAAGGATTCCTTAGGACCTTTCTGGAGATGCTTTTTGGATACGGGCCCTGGTTCCTTTTTCACAAAACAAGAGTAAAACATACTTTTTGTGCCCTTTGTTCTTTGTTAAATCCCTTCGGACTATGAAGTGAGAGCGCAAGTGTTCACAGTGGAGGCTCCTCAGAGGAGGACCATCCTCAGTGAACTTCAATTTTTTTTTTTAAACAGTGAAACAGAAAACAACTATTATAGTAATATATTCACGTCACCAAATAATTCAACACACCGTTTAGCAATGAAGACCTATAGTGCCTTCAACAGCACTCTTATGGGTAGCAGTAAGGACGTCCTCCAACTTAATCAGATGCTCTTGCCAGCATGAACTACATGTTGTTCCACACAATAAAAGTATCAGAGAATGAATCATAGTACTGAAGGGCATAAACTGCAGATGCTGAGCACTCGCAGTGCATACAATGTGGTGAGTGGTTGGACTCTTAGAGAGAGAAAGACAATAGTTAAACAGTAAAACATTTTCATTTATTAAAAAATGAAGCAGAAGCGCAAGAGAGAAAGACTAACTATTGTTTAGTTTTATTTTATTTCTACCTTACTTTAAGCTTAGCGAATGCAAGCTAGCTACTCAAACACCCGGCTCAAACCAGAGAGGGATGCTATGTTAGGCTGGCTATGGCTATCCAACCGGAACTCTCCAAGTTTTATTAATTTTATTCCACAGGGCCACCAGTGTAACTGGAACTGTCTGCTGACTGATACACTGTACTGATAATTGTAGTGGGGTTTACTTAACATGTAATTCGTAGTTAGCTATGTTGATTTATGACGCTAGCTAATTTATGGTGACAACGATTGTAGGGCTGTGTGTAACGCGTTACCGGTTATTATATGAAGGTTTGCGGCTTTCGAAAGTTTTTTTCCCGCTGGTCACAACAGCTGAGGTGTTGTACACTGAAGTCCACAAGTGAAGGAAAAAGGTAAGAGTAGAGTGTGTAGATGCCGAAGAATTATTACAATGATCAAATGCGATTCACGCTGTTTTGTAATTGTGGCTGCTATGATTTAGTGAACTGTGTTTGTGTTGTATCATTCCGCGATTCTGTTGAAAAACGTTTCTTAAACGGACAAGCAAAACAGAGTGAAAATGGGCTAAACATACCTGAATTTATCCAATAGAAACTCTAATTTGCAACTCGTTTGAAACACAATGATAACCGTAGATCAGCTACACTGAACAAAATATTAGACGCAACATTCTCAGTGTGCTGAAATAAAATATGCCCGGAAATATGTCCATATTGCACAAAAAGCTTGTTTTCTCTCAAATTTTGTGCACATATTTTTTTACATTTTATGTTAGTGAGCATTCTCATTTGCCAAGATAATCATCCCCTGACAGGGTATGGCATATCAAGAAGCTGATTCAACAGCATGATCATTTACACCAGGTGCACCTTGTGCTGGGGACATAAAAGGCACTCTAAAAATGTGCAGTTTTGTCACACAACACAGGTGCCACAGAGTCTAAGTTGTGCAGGGAGCATGCAATTGGCATGCTCACTGCAGGAATGTCCACCAAGAGCTGTTGCCAGATAATTGAATGTTAATTTCTGTACCTTAAGCCGCCTCCAACGTCTTTGATGAGAATTTGCAGGTCGTGCAAACTGGCCTCACAACCGCAGACCACGTGTATGGCGTTATGTGGGCAGAGCAGTTTTGCTTGATTTCAAAGTGTGAACTGAGTGCCCATGGTGGTAGTGGTTTTATGGTATGGCGCAGCATAAGTTACGGAAAATGAACACAGTTGCATTTTATCTGATTGCAATTTGAATGCAGAGATACTGTGATGAGATCCTGAGGGCCAATTGTTGTTACCATTCATCATCCGCCATCACCTCATGTTTCAGCATGATATGCACAGCTTCCTGTCGCAAGGATCTGTACACAAATCCTGGAAGCTGAAATGTCTCAGTTCTTCCATGGCTGCATACTCACCAGACATGTTCACCCATTTGAGCATCATTTGGGATGCTCTGGGGACAATGTGTATGACAGCATGTTCCAGGTTCCCCAGCAATATCCAGGAACTTCCAAACAGCCACTTGAAGAAAGTGTGGACAACATTTAGAGGCCACAATAAACTCTATGCGAAGGGAGCATGTGTACGTGGCTGCATGAGGCAAATGGTGTTATTTGCCAGATATCGGGTTTTCTGGATCCTCACCCCTACCTTTTAAGGTATCTGTGATATCAAACAGTTATGCAATCTGAATGTGAAATCCAGTAGATTTGTCCCTTATGAATTTACTTAAAATTGACTGATTTTCCTTATATGAACTAGTAACTCAGTAAAATCTTGTTGCGTCTACTATTTTTGTTTCAGTATTAGATGCAAGGCTAGAGTGTGGCAAGCGGTATTGAATGTGTCAATGTCCTTCACCTTGATTACTCAATTTCTCTCGAAAACTGTGCACCTACAGTCGTGGCCAAAAAGTTTGATAATGACACAAATATTTCATATTTCACAAAGTCTGCTGCCTCAGTTTGTATGATGCGCAATTTGCATATACTCAGAATGTTTATGAAGAGTGATCAGGTGAATTGCAATTAATTGCAAAGTCCCTCTTTGCCATGCAAATGACTGAATCCCCCCAAAACATTTCCAACTGCATTTCAGCCCTGCCACAAAAGGACCTTGCTGACAATCATGTCCAGTGATTCCTCTCATTAACACCAGGTGTGAGTGTTTGACGAGTGACAAGGCTGGGAGATTTCACTCTGTCATGCTGATTGAGTTCGAATAACAGACTGGAACGCTTCAAACAGGAAGGTGGTGCAAGGAATCATTGTTCTTCCTCTGCTTCCGGGATCATCCCCAAAAAAAACCCATTTATCGGTTCTATTGTTCAATTGTTGTGAAAAGGCTTTTCAGGGGCCAAGAAAGTCCGCAAGCGCCAGGACCGTCTCCTAAAGTTGTTCAGCTGCGCGGATCGGGGCAACCACCAGTACAAGAGTTGTCTCAGGATGGCAGCAGGCAGGCCGTGAGTGCATCTGCACGCACAGTTGAGGCAAAGACTTTTCTCAGGAGGATGGCCTGGTGCTCAAGAAGGCAGCAAAGAAGCCACTTCCTCCAGGAAAAACATCAGGACAGGACTGATTTCTGGCAAAAGGTACAGGGATTGGACTGCTGAGGACTGGCGGTAAAGTCATTTTCACTGCATGAATCCCCTTTCTGATTGTTTGCGCCATCCGGAAACAAAAAGCTGCGTCCAGAGAGACAAGTGGAGCGCTACCATCAGTCCTGTGTCATGCCACACAGTAAAGCATCCTTTTAGTACCATTCATTTGTGGGGTTGCTTCTAGCCAAGGGGAGTGGGCTCACTCACAAATTTTGCCTTAAGACACAGCCATGAATAAAGAATGTACCAACACATTCCTCCGAGAGCAAACTTCTCCAAACCATTCAGGAACAGTTTGGTGACAAACAATGTCTTTTCCAGCATGATGGAGCACCTGCCATAAGGCAAAAGTGATAACTAAGTGGCTCGCGAACAAAACATCGATATTTTTTGGGACCAGGCCACGGAAACTCCCCAGATGCTTCAATCCATGAGAACTTGTGGTCAATCCTCAAGAGACGGGGGACAAACAAAAACCCACAAATTCTATGGACAAAAGACAGAAGTTAATTGACAGCATGCCAGGGCGGATTGCCAGAGGTCTTGAAAAAAGAAGGGTTCAACACTGCAAATATTATTCTTTGCAATCAACATCATGTAATTGTCAATAAAAGCCTTGTGACACTTATGAAATGCTTGTAATTATACTTCCAGTATTCCATAGTACATTCTGACAAAACTATCTGAAGACAATGAAGCAGCAAACTTTGTGGAAATGAACGTGTGTCCTTCTCAAAACCTTTGGCCTGACTATACAGACGTTGTAAACCTTTCATCATAGGCTTAGGTTGTTAGCAACTCATGATGGTATTTGGTAAAAAATTGGAGGTTCATGTAGTAGCCTAAATGTTATCGATGTTACATTGAGCTGGGTGAATGGAATAGAAGGGACAGTCATCCAACAATGCTTTAATGCGAAAAATAAGCATTGCTCATAAAAAAAAAACAACCGGGTCCTCCCCTCATCTTTAAACGGCCCTACCACCACTGAAGTTTCTGTTATAATGTATTATCAAGCAAATGTTACAGGGTAAGGTCATAGCAGGCCAGTGTTTTAAAGGGGAAACAGTAAACTGCTCCAACACACGTCACGTACGGCAGCAGCAGCATCCAGTTGGTTAATACCCAGACTAAAGATTACTAGTGTCAACAAGATTAGGATAGGAACTGCTGTTCTCTCTCTCTCTCTCTCCCTCTCTCCTCTCTCTCTCTCAGCTTTGTATTCAGTATTTTTTTGCATGCTGTGTCTTTTTCCATACTGCCCCACTCTCCCCTTCTACTTCCCTCTTCCGTCATGCTGTCTACCTTTTAATCAGTTAATCTCATTCATGAGAGATTGGTCATTCTTGGTCCTAATCTAGGCTAACCCAGAACTAAAGTCTTCACGTCAATGGCAGGCTACTCGAACTAAGTTCTGGGTCTTACGTGTTAGAGAAGAGATGAAGAGATACTAGAGTGATGAGCGGGACCAGAACGAGGAGTTCCACCTCTCTCTTTGCAAGTAATCGGGGCTGGAATGTCCCCTCTCCTTCCGAAATCGAAAGACTAACACCAGATAACCACTGTCCAAATAACCTCTGACGAAAAACCCAAACAGCAGAACATTGATGCTGGCTATGTCCTACCACATCCCATAGTTCCGATAGATTCTACTGTACCAGTTATTTCCGTAGGTCTGTCACGAGGAGATTATTCTCGTCCAAAATACGAACAAGCTGACCTAATTCATGTGGTGTGTGTGTGTGTTTGCGTGTGTTGGTGTGTGTGAATGTGGTGATTTGACAGACCACAGCACGAGTCGAACCCTTACCACAAACCCAAACATCCTGCAGACGTTAGTCGTGCAGGTAAAGTAGAACAGCCAAAACAAGGGTTTGGGCATTAGGGCTCCGAGGAGGAGAGAGGGATGAGAGGAACAGCACGAGAAGGTGGTAGGGGGGAGGGGGACATCAGCGGTAACAGATGAGTGGTCTGACCAGACAGGCTTTGATGTCCTTACAGGGACTCACATTTGACTCTGATTACCATCACTGGGAACCAGTGCGTATCCAACCTCCAAACACCACACACCGTACGTCTTGAAATATTTGATAGACTACAACTTGACACAGTTGGTCGAAGTCAAACATCAGATACAATCTTTGTTCCGAACATCTAATCATTCCCATTTTCTCTCCATCTTCCTCTTTAAAAATCAGATAGATTTTTTTTTAAAAGGTTTCCCTGTTTACGAAGCTTGCGCTCTTCCACAGATGAGCCATTGACCACAGTACCTGTCACTCTGTGGGGACCTCCGTGCATAGCTTTACCTACAAACCGTCTTCTACTTCTACTTCCACATATTGAGAGACAGCAGAGAACGAGGTGTGTGGTAGTTGTGAAATGTCAGAGACTGAAACTTTTGGCCCAGGTGTGTGTGTGCTTGTGTACCGCCTCTTGGTCACATAGTTTGACACCTAAGTGGGTGTGTTGTGTGTTGTGTGTTGTGTGGTGTGTGTGTGTGGTGTGTGTGTGTGTGTGTGTGTGTGTGTGTGTTGTGGTGTGTGTGTGTGTTGTCGTGTGTGTGTGTGTGTGTTAGTGTGTGTGTGTGTGTGTGTGTGTGTGTGTTTGTGTGAGTATTTACTTAGTAATGTGCGGGTTGACTCCAGTGTCGGTCGTTTGGCATGCTGACTACAGAAATGTCCACCAGAGCTGTTGCCAGAGAATTTACTGTTAATTTCTRCATCATAAGCTGCCTCCAACATCATTTTAGAGAATTTGCCAGTATGTCCAACCAGTCCCAGACAGCTGATGAAACTGTGGGTTTCTGCAAAAACTGTCAGAAACCATCTCAGGGAAGCTCATCTGCGTGTTCGTCGTCCTCACCAGGGTCTTGACCTGACTGCATTTTTGRGTTGTAACCGACTTCCGTTGGCAAATGCTCACCTTCGATGGCCACTGGCACGCTGGAGAAGTGTGCTCTTCACGGGTGAATCCCAGTTTGTACCAGCAGATTTGTACCAGCAGATGGCAGACAGCATGTACAGTATGTGCGAGCGGTTTGCTGATGTTGTGAACAGAGTGCCCCATGGCGTCATTGGGCTTATGGTATGGGCAGGCATAAACTACGATCAATGAACACAATTGCATTTTATCGACGGCAATTTTAATGCACATACATACCGTGACGAGATCTTGATGTGCCCTGTGGTCCCGTGTGGCTCAGTTGGTAGAGCATGGCGCTTGCAACGCCAAGGTTGTGGGTTCATTCCCCACGGGGGGACCAGGATGAATATGTATGAACTTTCCAATTTGTAAGTCGCTCTGGATAAGAGTGTCTGCTAAATGACTTAAATGTAAATGTGCCATTCATCCACCGCCATCACCTCATGTTTCAGCATGATAATGCACAGCCCCATGTCACAAGGATCTGTACACAATTCCTGGAAGCTGAAAATGTCTCAGTTCTTCCATGGCCTGCATACTCAGCAGACATGTCACCTYWTGAGCATGTTTGGGATGCTKTGGWTCYATGTGTTCCAGTTCCCGCCAATATCCAGCAACTTCGCACAGCCATTGAAGAGGAGTGGGATAATATTCCACAGGCCACAATCAACAGCCTGATCAACTCTATGCGAAGGAGATGTGTCGCGCTTCATGAGGCAAACGGTGGTCAATAGCGATGCGTGACTTGACTCATAACCAGCAGTCCCCGCGGTTCTATCCGCAGGGCAGACGGTTTAGGGRCATTAAACATTGTGTGGCTGAAGGGCTGGTGGGTGGCAGGCTGGTTGAATAAAGAGAAAACAAATACCTTGAAAAATCAATAGATGTGTAATTCTTGTGCAATTAATACCTATAGGCTACATTGAGGTTTTTCTTTCATTGTTTGAGGCTATCTGGTGTTAGTGCATAAACCTAATCTTTAGGGATTAAGTGTATGCGCTCCTAATAGCCTACACAGCCTATCACCATGTTTTGAGAACTGGCAGAAAAAGTTAACGCCAATCGACGGAGGCAAAAAGGACATTGTTGAAGTTTAATTCAATAAGACAAAAGRTGCGAAAGGAGAGTTGAAAATAAAGAGAAGGGAGGGACAGAAAAGTAATGTTTGGGAAATATTTGGTGAAGTGGTAAAAGAGGATGATAGCAGAATGTTATGTGTGATGATTGTAAGGCGCTACACAAATTTGACAGTCACAAGAAGGGACTTCAAATAGGCCTATGGCATGTCAAGGGAACTGTAGCCTACTGTTAAGATGGGTTGAATGGAAACTAAAACCTGGACAGTGACTGAAGATCCACAGTGCATTCGGAAAGTATTCAGACCACTTGACATTTTCCACATTTTTGGTTATGTTACAGCCTTATCTAAAATGGATTAAATGTTTTTTTCCCCGCGCATTCAATCTACACACAATACCCCAATAATGACAAAGCAAGAACAAAAGTTTTTAGAAATGTTTGCAAATGTACACTACCGTTCAAAAGTTTGGGGTCACTTAGAAATGTCCTTGTTTTTTTAAATAAACTTCTTCTTTGTGCATTAAAATAACATAAAAATTGATTCAGAAATACAGCGTAGACATTGTTAATGTTGTAAATGACTATTGTAGCTGGAAACGGCAGATTTTTTTATGGAATATCTACAGAGGCCCATTATCAGCAACCATCACTCCCTGTGTTCAATGGCACGTTGTGTTAGCTAATCCAAGTTTATCATTTTAAAGGCTAATTGATCATTAGAACCCTTTTGCAATTATGTTAACACAGCTGAAAACTGTTGTCCTGATTAAAGAAGCAATAAAAACTGCCTTCCTTTAGACTAGTTGTTTCTGGAGCATCAAGCATTTGTGGGTTTGATTACAGGCTCAAAACGGCACAAGAAACAAATAATTTTCTTCTGAAAGACTCGTCAGTCTATTCTTGATCTGAGAAATGAAAGGCTATTCCATTGCGAGAAATTGCCAAGAAACTGAAGATCTCGTACAACGCTGTGTACTACTCCTTTCACAGAACAGTGGCAAATGGCTCTAACCAGAATAGAAAGAGGAGTGGCAGGCCCGGTGCACAACTGAGCAAGAGGACAAGTACATTAGAGTGTCTAGCTTGAGAAACAGACGCCTCACAGTCCTCAACTGGCAGCTTCATTAAATAGTACCCTCAAAAACACCAGTCTAACGTCAACAGTGAAAAGGCGACTCCGGCATGCTAGCCTTCTTGGCAGAGTTCCTCTGTCCAGTGTCTGGTGTTATTTTAACCATCTTAATCTTTTCTTTTTATTGGCCAGTCTGAGATATGGCTTTTTCTTTGCAACTCTGCCTAGATGGCCAGCATCCCGGAGTCGCCTCTTCACTGTTGACGTTGGAGACTGGTGTTTTGCGGATTCTATTTAATGAAGCTGCAGTACTTAGTAAATTGTCTAATTCACACACTTATGAAGAGAACATTCCTGGTATGCCCTACTGCCTATGATCTGGCGGACTCCACTAAACACATGCTTCGTTTGTAAATGATGTCTGAGAGTTGAGAGCATGCCCCTGGCTATCCATAAATAAAATAAAAATAGAAATGTGTCAGTCTGGTTGCTTAAATATAAGGAATTAAGAAATTATTTATACTTGTAATTTTACTTTTGATACTTTTGATACTAACAAAATCAATGGGCGCCCCGGTCTGTATTTTGACCTGATTGAAACTACAAGTTTAGATAGCTGGCCAGACTAATTTATCATCTTAATAATGTTAGCTAACATAGGTCAATTGAGCGACAGTCAGTGGTGGCATAACAAGAGAAACTGCTGATGCACAACCAATTTGAAATTGCACCTTGTGTATTCCACTTTGAGCAACATTAGTTTGAGACGCACTGACGACCTAAAAATTAAGAAGGAAAGAAAACATGAAAGGGAGACTTCCTTGGAGTGCATTTACTTTCTGAATTTTAAGTATGTCTTTTCTTTTTCTTGAATTTGTCATTCAGCAATTCAGCAGACGTGCAATTTATAGGGAAAGCCTGCTTCCACCTCTCATGTTACTACCACTTCTTCTCACTCCCCTCTTTTCTCTTCCTCTCAACCCCGCCCAGCCCCAGCTGCTGACTTTACAGCCCACCCACCCTCTCCCCTCTTGCTAACTCTAGGTTTTTCTAATTGCACTTCATTAGCTTCAATAAGGACAGTAGTTACAGGGTTTTGATAAGGAAAGTGGACTGAGAAGAACCTCAATACGCCATGTGCTGCAGCCTCCCCCTCTCCTTCTCCCTCTTTCTCTTACCCCTCTACTGTAGCTTGTGTGAACGTCAAAGACTTCACAGTTGCTGCCAGTGCACTGTGGAACAAAATAATAACATTTGAAAGTGGCTTATGACCTAGTCGGGACCAAGTCTTAAACTAATGTGACATCAAGCGGTTGTCTCCCACTGGTGGGATTCTAATCTACCTCTCTCTACATCCTTCTAATGACATGGATCAGTAGCATGGCTGGTTGTGGTTTGATAAAGACAGATGTAGAGGTAAACAGCCATCTGGGTCTAAATAGCATCATAATAACTAATAATCACCCTCTGACACACACCACACACACACACACACACACACACACACACACACACACACACACACACACACACACACACACACACACACACACACACACACACACACACACACACACCACACACGACACACACACACACACACACAACACTAACAGCTAATCAGTTCTGATAGGAGAAAGAGGCATCATATCCCACAGGTGAGACTGACTGGGACAGGAGGTGATTTTTTAGTTGATTTCCCACAAAAACAAGCGTATCTCTGTGAACTGTCAAACGAGCACCGAGCGTACCACAAGCATGTCATGGTAATTTAGCTTTTTATGACCTGTGGAAACAACTTTGAAGACAACCACCACAACATAAAAAAATCCTCAAAAGTAGCTGCGAGAAAGCTGCACCGCTCTGTTAACAGAGCTCAGTGCTTATTATTGGATGTATTAAGCTACGAAATCTGACCTTCTGGATACATTTATTTTATAACATAAGGAAGTAAAATGTAATCACCAAAGCGCGTTTTCACCAACTCTGYGCAGAGTGGGTGGAAACCATAAATATTGTGCCTAAGGCCATACTGGCAGAGCAAAGGGGTATGTGTGTGTATGTGTGTGTGTGTGTGTGTGCGCAACAAGCTCTCACAGTCTCACTGCAGAATTAGACGTTTATCCACGTTACTCCAAAGTTGCTCCAAACGTCAAATTTCGAAATGTTTTTGACACCCTGCATTGACTCCTCCTGGTCAGTATCGTTCCATTTCTCCAAACATCACATTTAGATTAAGGATTAAGGTTTTGGAGAGGGTTAACACAAATAAGTAAACTACGAGTGTCCACCACTGGGATAAAACACGTAACTTTCTGATCCAGAGTCATGGGATTACGCCTATCCGCCACCCCTGTCCACAACGCCCTAGCAAAACCCAATCCTACTTGATGGTAATAGCGCTCACTGTTTCCCCTAGTGGACGAGTTTTAATAGCATTTCCGCACATCCTCAGGACATGGACAAGACGTCCAATGTCGAAGTCACTCTTGAGCGATCTACCTGCGTGTGCATTTGTGTGTGTCAAACCCTGCGTGCTGGATAACAAACCCTGTGCCCCAATTTCATGCTCACACAGATGGCACAGAGTTGAACAAGTGCACTAATAACAACATTGATCATGGAGAGGGGACTGCTACTAGGCGGGCCAGTGCGACTATAATCTCTTACACTCCCACTATAATCCATAGCCCTACATTTACACTTCAATCCCCAGCCATCCTTGACACCTACTAGACTAGAGCTTTCTCAAGGAGCTCCCTGTCTCTCAACCAACACTTATTTGAGTACACTCAACATCTTTTTTTCTTTCTTCTCATTCTTTCGCTCTGTCTCTCTCGCCTTGATCACTTTCTCTCCTGATGAAGTGTCTGTACTCCTGGCTGTCTCTGGTTTGTGTAACCCAACACACGCACGTCTCTCTTTCTCTCTCACCCTTTCTCTCACCCTCTTGCCCTCCATAATAGCCTCAGTTCATTGGGGCATGGACTCTACCTAATTCACACTCTGATTTCAGACACACCTACACAATTTAGTCGATCTATAAATAATTCTTCAGTTTTCAGAGATAGCAGAGTAGGCTTCTATCTCTCCAGCCATTTTGCTAATGTTAGTAGCTCTGTGCCTAAGATGCTCTCCACATAGTCTTTACTTGTGAGACACCATAGATTGTAGAGTCATCCGCATAAAAACAACAGTGGCAAGAACAAGCAATCGTATTATTCATAATATACAATACTAACAGGCAGAGGGCCCAAGCACGCCTCCCCGTCGGAACGCCACACGCATTGTTGTTTTGCCTGAGACAGTGAACCATTAACCTCATACTCTTGCTGCCCTTCCTGTAATATAGGACTGCTTAACCCAGCCTAGAGGGTACTGCCTACCCCAGTGCCTCCGTTGGAGATTAGAGAGACAGTGGTAACTGTATCACAGGCCTCGTCTGTAGTTCAGCAGTACCATTCCACACAACAGTTTCCCTCACTCAATCTCCTTCCTGATGAAGTCATCAGAGTAAAGTATACATGATCAGTGGAAGTATGTTTTTCCTAAAACCGACTGAGAAATCATACACTTAGACCGTTTAGTTACAAATATCATACATTGCTGATGACAACTCTCTACCAGATCTTTGATGTTACACAGAGATAGATACGGCCCATAATTCCCAGGGTTCAGATTTGATTCCCTTCGATATACAGAGGTATAACTTTGAGCTTGTTCATTGTCCCTGGAAAAGGTGCGCCTGTTCAAGAGGAAGATTAACAATATGTGAATAAAGCACCAATTTGCTCAGCAGAAATTCGTTGAACACTTGCAGCGAATATTAACCAGGCCTGTGGCTTGGCAGCAGTTTAAGCCTCTGCACAGCATTACTGAACTATTTTGGCTGTTGCTACCTTGGCAAAAAGAAAAAGAGTTTGGCTGAAACCCCTAACTCTACTAATGCTCTTGACTTGGTTGCTCCATCAAACCAGGAACTGGTCGGCCAGCTTGCGTAACCAGCTTGTGGCAACAGAAGTCAAAAAGGCTTGAATTCATGGCAACCTCTGCCTTTTCAGTAGATACCATCCCCCCTTTGAATGTTCAGTCCAATACTGTTTATGTTGTTTGTAAGTACTTACTACAGGCCTAGTTCCTAAATGATTTCCAATGCTGTTTAGGTCATTGTTGTTTTCAATATATTTCTCAGCAAGTACACCCCTCTCTAGCTTCACATCCTGCTTTGTGCTTCACTTTCGTGACGTTATCATAGGACAAATCATGCTGCTTCTTGAAGTTCTTAAATTTCTAAAGGCCTTATGCGTGCTGGATAGATTCTGGGAATCGCATGATTAAACCAAGGCTAGATCTCTGTTACCCGTGACCCGTCTAATGGAAGATCACATTCACCCATCAAGGACATCTACATGAAGGCTTCCCAGGCACGTGTCTACCCCTACACTAGTCTAGCACAGGACCAGTCCAATTTTACCCACTTCTCCCTAACTTTTCTACACAGCTATTTTCGGCAAGTCCTCTGATTCTAAGCGATCTTGGTTTGTTGTATGTATAATATCTGATCTAATTATATTGAGTTGGCTTTTGTGCTGTCTTTCTCTCGATACATTCCTCACTCAAACGACACACCAGTTTTTGTTGTGATCTCTCTTAGTTGTTTCTTGTGGTTTCTCATGATGGACGTTTTCTACCCAAATGATACTCGATACAACTGAGTGTACAAAACATAGGAAACCCTCTTTATCTCATGCCATACGCTGACCAGGTGAATCCAAGGCGGAAGCTATATCCCTTATTGCATGTCACGCTGTAAAATTCACTTCATTAGTGCTAGATGAAGGTAGGAGACAGCGTTAAGAAGCACTTTTAACCTTGAGACCAATTCGAACATATGTGTAGGCGGGGCCATTAAGAGGGTGAATGGGACAAGACAAACAGATCAGCTGCCTTTGAACGGCGGTACGGCAGTATCGTGCCAAGACATCACCAATTTGCCAAGTGTGTCAAGACACTTGCAAGCTGCTCTGTCTCTTACAGTTAATTTCCCGGTGTATCAAGATGGTCCAATCACCCAAAGGCAACATCCAGGCCAACTTGACACACAACGTGGGAGAATTGGTCAACATGGGCCATCCCTGTGGAACCGGTTTCAACACCTC
>NW_019948874.1:17338-22572 GCF_002910315.2 Salvelinus sp. IW2-2015
TGGTCGTAAAATCCCTGGTCGTAAGAATCCTCGCGATCTGGTCGTAGACTGTTAGAACTGTCGTAGAATCCGCTTAGAACCGTCCGTTAAGAATCCTGGTCGTGAAGAATCCTGGTCGTTAAGAATCCCTGTCGTGAACCGCTCGGAGATCCCTGTCGAAGAATATCCACTGGTGTAAGAATCGCGTAATCCCGGTCGTCGTAAGAATCCCTGTGGACTGGTCGTAAAGAATCCCTGGTTCGTAGAATCCCTGGTCGTAAGGAATCCCTTGGTCGTAAGAATCCCTGTGGTCGTAAGAATCCCTGTCGTAAGAATCCGCTGGTCGTAAGAAAATCCTGGTCGTAAGAATTCCCTGGTCGTAAGAATCGCGTCGTAGATCCCGTCGTAAATCTTCGAGATCCCCTGCCGGTCGTAAGAATCCGCTGGTCGTAAGGAATCCCTGGTCGTAAGAATCCCTCCGTCGTATAAGATCCCTTGGTGTAGGAATCCCTGTCGTAAGAATTCCTCTGGCGTAGAACCCGTAAGTGTCCCTGGTAGTCGCTAAGAATCCCTGGTCTAGACTGTAAGAATCCCTGGTCGTAAGAATCCCGCGTAGAGACCTTGTCGTAAATCCGGGAATCCCTGGTGTAAGAAATCCCGCTGGTAGAATCCGGCTTAAGAATCCCCTGTCGTAGAGAATCCCTTCGATGTCTGTCGTAAAGAATCCCTTCTGATCCTCGTCGTTAAGAATCCCTGGTCGGGACTCAACGCTCGTCGAATCCCTGTGTGTAGACATGAAGAGGAGTCCCGTAAGATCCAATGCTGCGGTAGAGATCATCTGTCTGTGCTGGTCGTAAGAACCGTGCCGATCCTGTCGTAAGAATCCTCGAGTCCCTGGTCGTAAGAATCCACTGGTCGTAAGAATCCCTGCTCGTAAGAATCGCACTGTGGCGTAAAAACCTGAAGAATCCCTTGTCTAAGAATCCCTGCGTGTCGTAAGAATTCCCTGGTCTAAGAATCCCGGCGTAAAGTCCTGGTCGTAAGAATCCCTGGTCGGTTAAGAATCTCGCTGGTCGTAATTAATCCCTGGTCGGTAAGAATCCCTTAGTCGTGGAAGATCCGTAAGATCCTGGTCCTGGTTAAGAATCATTTCTCGTAAGAATCATTTCTTAGTGAAGAATCATTTCTAGTAAGAATCATTTCTGAGTAAGGAATCCCTGGTGTGAAGGAATTCATTTCTCGTTAAGAATCATTGGTTGTAAATGTCCTGGCGAGCTTATGAATCCCTTAGTTAGTACATTTCGATTAAGTCCATTTAGCAAGACGCTTGCTTATCGCAGAGCGACCTGCTTACAATTGGATGAGTTCATAACATTATTCATTGCCTGGTCCCCCCGATGGGAATTTAAACCACAACCTGGCGTTGCAAGCGCCAGGGTTTGGGTGTCCACACGGGACCGTGTGCGAATTCTTTCTGAGTGAACCGGTTCGTAAGAATCCCTTGGTTACGTAAGAATCCCTGTGAGTAAGGACATCCTGGGTAGTAAGAATCCCTGGTAGTAAGAATCACCCTGGTAGTAATGGAGTAATTCCCTCTGAGGTAGTAAGAATCCCTGCGGTAGTAAGCAATCCGCTGGTAGTAAGAACCTCCTCTGCGTAGTAAGAATCTCCTAGGTAGTAGAGAATCCTTTCGTAGTTAATGAGAAATCCCTTTATCAGATCTGGTGAGGTAGAAGATTTCCTTATGTAAGAATCATTCTAGGTAAGGAATCATTTCTAGTAAGAATCATTTCTAGTGAAGAGATCATTTCTAGTAAGAATCTTTCTAGTAAGAATCATATCTAGTAAGAATCATTTTAGTAAGAATCATGTTAGTCTTTAGTAAGAATCATTTCTTAGTTAAGAATCATTGGTTTGCTAAGAATGTCCTTCGGCAGTAGAATCCTTGGTAGTACATTTACATTAAGTCATTTAGCAGACGCTCTTATCCAGAGCGAACTTAAAAAATTGGATAGTCATACATATTTCATCGCTGGTCCCCCCGTGGGAATTGAACCCACAACCCTTGGCGTTGGCAAGCGCCAGGTTGTTGGGTTCCACACGACCGTGTTGGAATTCTTTCGTATAGCGTCTTAAGGAATCCTTGTCGTAAATCCGGTAGTAAGAATCCCTGGTATAAGAATCCCTTGGTGATAAGATGAAGGAAATCCCTGGTGTTAAGATCCTTTAGATGAGTAAGATCCCTGGTAGTAAGAAATCCCTGGTAGTAAGAATCCCTGGTAGTATGAAATCCCTGAGTAGAATAGTAAGACTTCTCCTAGCCTGTAGTAGAGATCCTTGGAGAAATCCCATAAGATGCCCGTAGTAAAGAATCCCTGGTAGTAAGAATCCTGGTAGTAGAACCTGAGAATCTCGCACGTACCGCTGCAGCTCAGCTAGTAGAGATGCATTTCTAGTAAGAATCATTTCTAGTAAGAACTCATTGGTTTGATGAAGAATCGCTTGGCAGCTAGAGATCCTTAGGTAGTACATTTACAATTTAATCATTTTAGCAGACTCTTATCGCAGAGCGAGCTTTTACAAATGGAAAAGTTCATACATATTCCATTCTGGTCCCCCCGTGGGAATTGAACCCACCAAACCCTTTGGCTCGTCTGCAAGCGCCAGGCGTTGTGGGTTCTCCACATCGGAGTTCTCGTGTGGGAATCTCTTTCTAGTAGAGATCACCTGGTGCGTAAGAATTCCTTTGGCGCCGTAAGAATCGATTCAGCAATCCTTGCAGATAATTTGTCCAAATCATGAATGTAGGTTTGAGTTTTCATCTGTGATGTAAGGTTATGTGTTGGACGTAGTCTTTAGGCTCCTCACTCACTCAGCACTCCACTCATCTGCACTTCACTCACCACTCACATCAGCTCAACTGCACTCAGGTCACTCACCTCACTCACGGTCATCATCTCAGCTACGACTCACACTCTCTCACTCATCACTCACCACTCACTCACTCAGCTCATGCTCACGTGCACGTCACTCACTCACTCACTCACCACTCACTCACTCACTCACTCACTTCACTGAAAATGATAAAGCAACATTTACACCACAAGAAGTTCCAAAAGAATAAAGACATCACAAATGTTGTATTAGGTATACAGTGGGGAGAACAAGTATTTGATACACTGCCGATTTTGCAGGTTTTCCTACTTACAAAGCATGTAGAGGTCTGTAATTTGTATCATAGGTACACTTCAACTGTACTCGTCACTTCAAAAATCCAGAAAATCACAATGTATGATTTTTAAGAAATTCATTTGCATTTTATTGCATGACATAAGTATGCAAATGAATTTCTTAAAAATCATACATTGTGATTTCCTGGATTTTTGAAGTGACGAGTACAGTTGAAGTGTATTAACTGCACCTGTTTGAACTCGTTACCTGTATAAAAGACACCTGTCACATTTTATGTTCCTTTTAATGGCATAGAATGCCCTTCTTACCTTGTCTCTCAGATCGTTCACAGCTATGTGGAAGTTACCTGTGACACTGATGTTTAGGCCAAGGTATGTACAGTTTTTTGTGTGCTCCAGGGCAACGGTTTCTAGATGGAATTTATATTTGTGGTCCTGGCGACTGGACATTTTCTTAAACACCACTTACTGAGATTTACTGTCAGGGCCCAGGTCTGTCAGGGCCCAGGTCTGGCAGAATCTGTGCAGATGTAGGTGCTGCTGTAGTCCCTCCTTGGTTGGTGACAGAAGCACCAGATCATCAGCAAACTGTAGACATTTGACTTATGAGTCCAGTAGGGTGAGGCCGGGTGCTACAGACTGTTCTATCCTCGCCAATTCACTGATACATATGTTGAAGAGGGTGGGGCTTAAGCTGCATCCCTGTCTCACCCCACGGCCCTGTGGGAAGAAATGTGTGTGTTTGTGGATTTTATAATGTTGTATGTTTTTCCCCCATCACTTTCCATCAATTTGTATAGCAGACCCTCATGCCAAATTGAGTCAAAGGCTTTTTTGAAATCAACATGCATGAGAAGACTGCCTTTGTTTCGGTTTGTTTGTTTGTCAATTAGGGTGTGCAGGGAGGGTGAATACGTGGTCTGTCGTACAATCATTTGGTAAAAAAAACAATTTGACATTTGCTCAGTACATTGTTTTCACTGAGGAAATGTACGAGTCTGCTGTTAATGATAATGCAGAGGATTTTCCCAAGGTTGCTGTTGACGAATATCCCACGGTAGTTATTGGGGTCAAATTTGTCTCCACTTTTGTGGAGTGGGGTGATCAGTTCTTGATTCCAAATATTGGGGAAGATGCCAGAGCTGAGGATGATGTTAAAGAGTTTAAGTATAGCCAATTGGAGTTGTCTGTATATCTGATAATTTCAATGAGGATACCATCAACACCACAGGCCTTTTTGGTTTGGAGGGTTTGTATTTTGTCCTGTAGTTCATTCAAGGTAATTGGAGAATCCAGTGGGTTCTGGTTGTCTTTAATAGTTGATTATAAGATTTGTATTTGATCATGTATATGTTTTTGCAGTTTGTTCTTTGTTGTAGAGCCAAAAAGATTGGAGAAGTGGTTTACCCATACATCTCCATTTTGGATAGATAATTCTTCGTGTTTGTTTAGTGTTTTCCAATTTTCCCAGAAKTGGTTAGAGTCTATGGATTCTTCAATTACATTGAGCTGATTTCTGACGTGCTGTTMCTTCTTTTTCCGTAGTGTATTTCTGTGTTGTTTTAGTGATTCACCATAGTGAAGGCGTAGACTCAGGTTTTCCGGGTCTCTATGTTTTTGGTTGGACAGGTTTCTCAATTTCTTTCTTCGGTTTTTTGCATTCTTCATCAAACCATTTGTCATTGCTGTTAAGTTTCTTTGTTTAGTTTGTTGTTGAATTTGTTGTTGCCTGATTGTTTCCACAACACATTCCTTACATCTGTAGCATTTCTTAATTTTATTCAGTTCCTTTGGCTTTGATGCCTCATGATTGAGTATTGCTCTGTTCAAGTAGACTGTGATTTTGCTGTGGTCTGATAGGGGTGTCAGTGGGCTGACTGTGAACGCAAAACCATTTCCCTATCAAACCATTTGTCATTGTTGTTCATTTTCTTCGGTTTTCTATTTGAGATTTTTAGGTTTGATAGGGAAGCTGAGAGGTCAAATATACTGTTAAGATTTTCTACTGCCAAGTTTACACCTTCACTATTGCAGTGGAACGTTTTACCCAGGAAGTTGTCTAAA
>NW_019948875.1:0-4014 GCF_002910315.2 Salvelinus sp. IW2-2015
TCATGCCGCGGTCATCCTCCCTCTTCACAAGGGGGAACCACGCCTCGACCCCAAACTGTTACAGACCATATATCATCCTGCCCTGCCTATCTACAGGTCTTTCCGAAAGCCAAGTTCACACAAACAGATCACTGACCATGTCGAACCCACCGTTACTCTCGCTGTCAATCCGGTTTCCCGAGCCAGTCATGGGGCACCTCAGCCGCTCAATGGTACTAACCAATCATAACCGCCATCGAAAAAGACATTACTGTGCACCGTCTTCACTCACCTGCCAAGGCCTTTTCGACTCTGTCATCACCTATCTACGGCAGGGACCAGTGTAGCCTCGGTTTTTCTAATGACTGCCTTGCCTGTTCACCAAGAGATGATGTGACATCTATATAAGTACGCTAGGTGTCTGGCTTAGACTTGCAAACTGCTCCTTCCAGATCATATCAACACATCCCAATCCAAAAGTCCAGAAGCAAGAATCGGCTTTCTATTCCGCAACACAAGCCTCCTGCACTCACGCCGCCAAACTCCTAGTAAAAAAACTGACTATCCTACCGATCCTCGACTTCGGCGATGTCATCTACCAAAATAGCTTCCAATACTCTACTCAGCAAAACTGGATGCAGTTTATCACCAGTGCCATTCGTTTTGTTACTAAAGCACCTTATACGGAGCCCCACCACTGCGACCTGTATTTCCTAGTCGGGCTGGCCCTCGCTACATGTTCGTCGTCAGACCCACTTGGCTCCAGGTCATCTACAAGCTATGCTAGTGATAAAGGCCGCCTTATCTCAGTTCACTTTGTCGCGATGGCTCACCCACCCGCAGACACGCGCTCGCAGCGTCGTATCTCACTGATCCCCTAAAGCCAAAACCCAGTTGGACGCCATCTTCCTTCCATTCTCTGCTGGCCGCGACTGGGAACGAAAATCTGCAAACAATCTCTGAAGTTGTGGGACTTTATCTCCCTTCAACAACTTTTACAAATCTGCCTTATCCGAGCAGCTAACGATCGCTGCATGTACATAGTCCCATCCTGCTACACAGCGTACCCACCCAATTACCTACCTCACCCCCCAAACTTGCTTATTTAATTTACTTTTCTGCTCCTTTTGCACACCAGTATCGTGCGTGCGTTGCACGATGACATCTGATTGAGTTTATCACCCCAGTGTTAATCTCTAGGAATTCGTATTATTATCCGATTTATTGGCCTATTCTCTGCCTTCGCACATTGTATATAGATCTGTCTTTGGTCTGACCCATGTTATTGACTGCTTTATTGTTTACCTCCATGTGTGTAACTCTGTGTTGTCGTTGCACGATGCGTAGTGCTTTGATTGCTTGGCCAAGGTCGCAGTTTGGCAAGAATGAGAACTTTTTCTCAAGAGCGTGAGCGCTACCTGTTAAATAGAGACGTGAAGAAAAAAAAAAAAAAGAAAGGATAACAGGATTGGGACGGAACACAGCGAGAAGCTGATGATAGCGGGACGATAGTGGTGATCAGGGAACAGAGCACATGTCCACATGAACATGAGTGGGAGAAACAGGGGGACAGCGTTCCACACTAACAGTGGGAATAGTGCACAGAGATGAGGGGGAGCAGGACGGACAGTCCAGCCAATGCAAACATGTGAAAGGAGTAGGTGGGAACGAGGACCCAGTCCACATGAAATCATAGTACGTGAGTGGCGTCCAGATAATATGGGAGTGGACCAGACATCCAGCATAACATGATGGTCGGGGAAACAGGAGACGGGCAGTCCACATGAACATGGAGTGGAACAGGACAGTCCGCACATAACCATGGGATCAGGTGGGAGTGGGGACGGAGTGGGGTAACAGGAGGACAGTCCACATATACATGGATGGGGAACAGGGGACAGTCCAATAACATGGAGAGTGGGGAACAGGAGACAGTCCACATAACATTTGAAGGCCTCGGGGAACAGGAGACAGTCCACATAACATGGAGTGGGGAAGCAATGGGACATCAGTCCCAGCATGAACATGGACGTGTTGGAAACAGGAGCACAGCTCCACATAACATGGAGGTGGGGAAACAGAGTACAGTCCACACTAACATGGAGTGGAACAGGGAACAACAGTTCCACATAACATGGAGTGGAGGGGAACCAGGAGACATCCACATAACTACTTGGAGTGGGGAACAGGAGACACATCACATAAATGAATGAGGGGAAAGGGAACAGTTCCACATAACATGGATTGGATAACAGGAGACATTCCCACATAACATGGAATGGGAACCAGACAGTCCACATAAATAGCATGGTGGGGAGGGAGAACATGGAGACTAGAGACGTCCACATAACATGGGAGTGCGCGGGAACAGGACAGTCCACATAACATGGAGTGGAGGGAACAGGAGACAGATCCACATAACATGGAGTGGAGAACAGGACAGTCCACACTAACATGTGATAGTGATGCGAGGAACAGGGGACCAGTCCACATAACATGGAGTGGAACAGAACAACAGTCCAGTAACAGAAGTGGGAACAGAGACAATCCCACATAACATGGAGTGCTGGGAACAGGACAGTCACAAACATGGAGTGGAACAGGGACCACATAACATGGCTGGGGAACAGAGACATCAGACAATAACATGGAGTATGGGAACAGAACAGTTCCACATAACATGAGGAACAGGAGACCAGCCACATAACATGGAAGTGTACAGGAGACAGTCCACATAAATTATGGAGTTGAGGAACAGGAGACACCGTCCACCAATAACAAGTGAGTGGGGAACAGGAGACAGTCCACATAACATGGAGTGGTGGAACAGTAGCAACGAGTCACAGCCAACATATACCATTGGGAGTGGAACAGCGAGACAGTCCACATAACATGGAGTGGGGAACAGGACAGTCCACCAAACATGGAGTGGGAACAGGAGACAGTCCACATAACATGGATGGGAACAGGGACAATCCCACATAACATTGGAGGTGGGGAACAGGAGACAGTCCACATAACATGGAGTGGGGAACAGGGGACAGTCCACATAACATGGAGTGGGGAACAGGGACACATGGTATTCTTAAAGGTCCAATGCAGCCGTTGTCATCTCAATAATAAATCATTTCTGGGGAACAAATAAGTATCTTACTGTGATTGTTTTCAATTAAAATAGACAGAAATAAACAAATTGCTTCTTAGCAACTAGCTGTTATTGGCAGAGAGGTTTGGAACTCTCTTTCTTATTGGTATATTATCGAATTTACTGCCAGGTGATGTCATCAGGCATGCCAAAATTCCATCCCACCAAAACAGGCTGAAATTTCAGGCAGTCTTTTCAAACAGCTCCTATACTAATATGGTATTATTATAATTTTCACAATTTCACAGTATTATTTCAACCTCATATAAAAAAATCTGATTTTTAACTGCTCTAGGCCTTTAACATTGTGTGTGGGGTAACAACATAGACAACTCTCTGCTAATATCCCATCCAACCTGGTGTGGCCTCTAGCATGATCTGTAGTTGGCACACACACTCCCCGGAAGAGTACACACACTCCCCAGAAGAGCACACATTCTCTGTGGAAGAGCACACACACTCCCCAGAAGAGCACACACTCCCCAGAAGAGCACACACTCCCTAGAAGAGCACACACATTCTCTGTGGAAGAGCACAAACACTCCCTAGAAGAGCACACACATTCCCCAGAAGAGCACACACACTCCCCAGAAGAGCACACACATTCTCTGTGGAAGAGCACAAACACTCCCTAGAAGAGCACACACATTCCCCAGAAGAGCACACACACTCCCCAGAAGAGCAAACACTCTCTAGAGGAGCACACACATTCTCTGTGGAAGAGCACACACACTCCCTAGAAGAGCACACACTCCCTAGAAGAGCACACACTCCCTAGAAGAGCACACACATTCTCTGTGGGAGAGCACACACACTCCCTAGAAGAGCACACACTCCCTAGAAGAGCACACACTCCCTATGAAAGCACACAGCTGCCTACGAGAAGCGAT
>NW_019948875.1:8003-31754 GCF_002910315.2 Salvelinus sp. IW2-2015
AGGTCTAGGACCAGTCAACCGCAWTAGAATATAAGAGGTAAAACTAGGACTGTAGCAGTTTAAGATAACTAGCTAGCATGCTAATTTGAATTACTGCAGTTTGTTGTTTGTGTGTCTATCTGATATGTAAGGCAGGACTGATGAATGGTTTGTGGGAATACCAGGGGAGAGACGGGGCAAGCTGGTTGTATAATCTCTCCATTTAATCCCTTTGATGTGGTTTTACCCGTGTGACCCAATACAATTAATGAATCAGTATTCAATGATCTCCCGCTGGCTTGGATGATTTGATAATGCTTTATTTCCTCTAGGTTCAGATCAGGATACCAGTCTGAAAGGTGAGACTTCACCATTCATTCTAATGATATTTGTGAGCATTCACCCGGGTAGTGATCTTTTATTACGCATCATCACAACACTTTTCCAGGAAGTAAACACAGGCTTGCTTTAAGGCTAGCTCTGATGTGCAAAATAATGATATTTTGAGACCATATAAATGGACTGATGAGAAATATATGAAGAAATGGTTTTCTAGTCAGAGTTGTTCTTAAAAATGTTCCTCTTGTGTGTGTTTCCCCCAGGAAGGAGTTCAAGGACGGACCACAGCTCAACGGGTGCGAACGGCGGCGTCAATACTGTGTCGCACAGCCACGCCATGGTTGCCAATGGTTACATCTGTAAAGACTGTTCCATACACTCTGAGAGGAAAGAAGCTCTCACCACATACTCCTCGTCCTCCTCGTCTCAGGCTGCCTCTGCTGCAGCTGCTGCCGCCACCTTCTCCTCTTCCTCGTCTCAGGCTGCCTCTGCTGCAGCTGCTGCCGCCACCTTCTCCTCCTCCTTGTCTCAGGCTGCCTCTGCTGCAGCAGCTGCCGCCACCTTCTCCTCTTCCTCGTCTCAGGCTGCCTCTGCTGCAGCAGCTGCCGCCACCTTCTCCTCTTCCTCGTCTCAGGCTGCCTCTGCTGCAGCAGCTGCTGCCGCCATCTCATCATCATCAGCCTCATCCTCCAGTTTATACTGCACGGTCAAGAGTCAGAGGAGCAAGACAGGTGAGAACCATACCTAGTGTGCACACAACTGACTGGGGAGTGAAACAGGGCTGTGTTCATTAGGCACCAAACGGAAGAAAACAGACTGAAACATGGAGGGACAACCTGGACGCTCATTTCATTTTCTATTGCAAAACGCTTTCTGTTGCATTCCCTAATGAACATGACCCAGTGTTCCTCTCCTAGGAAAAAGGTAAACAGGAGGTTCTTTCTGTTTGATGGTTTACAAATCTGTGCATATCACACTGTTTCCTTCATTTATAAAATCTCTGAGTCCTGTTAGAAGACCAAAATAAGTTAAAATTATCAGTCAACCAGCCATTTCTTGTGTGTTTCTATGTTTCTGTTCGCTTGTTAGTGCTGACGCTACGTGGGTTTCCACTTAGGAGAAGGACCCATTTCTCCACCTTTTTATATGTCCGGCTAAGTTAACTAACCTGGCGTCCTTTCTCTGTCTAGGTCTCCTGGTGTCAGTCTCTAACACGTGTGTCCACTACAGCAGACGAGCCCTGGCCCCTATAGTGTCCCTGGTGACACTGCTCTTCCAGAATGTTCTGTGGCTGGGCACTAGGGCTAGGAGCCACTCAGGCAAAGGTATACGAGATGCTTACTACTGGAGTCTGTTCAAAGCGGCGCAACTTTACAAAATGTTTGCGTAGAAATGCATTATGTAGAACAGATATGGTGCAGAATTGGGCATCATATCAGCTCTATTCATTGTTTTTCTCTTCTGCAAATTTTACCTCACTGAATTCCCCCATTATACTACTTCCCTTCCTACCCATCTCTCTCTCCTTCTTTTTTTTACTGTCTTTCATGGTTTGATTTATTCAAAGCTGTTCAACCTGATAGTCTCAAGGGACTGGACTCCAGTTAATCGTAATAGTGCTATAAAAATATATATTTTTAAGATTCAAAGGGATTTCCACTCCTGTCTCTTCCCAGCCTCAAAACTGTGACGTTGGAGGTGGAAATGGAATAGCCTGGTCCCAGATCTGTATGGGGCTTAACATTAGTCAGATGAGTTGTTTAAATGAAGCAAAAATACAAAATTATACTAGTCTGAGTAGTCGGCTAAATAAAGCAAAATACTGATCTGGTCCCAGGCTGGAAAGGGGACAGTGTTTTAACAGACAGATTGTCTGACCTGAGCTTTGATGTGTGGTATGGTTGTGTCACTAGGTGTCCTGGCGTCCCTCTTAGACAGGGCCAGACGGGCTGTCTCCTCCAGCGCGTCCCGTGTCTCTTGGCTCTTTAAGCAGACCACTCTCCACAGGATGATGGGCTACAGGGCCAACGGCTACGAAGGCAAAGGTACCTGACCCACCGCCGACCTGAGGTCAGGAGGCATGGGTCAAAGGTCATCGATCATCAACGCTGACCAGTCCCCACCTCAGTGACCCTCTTTTTCAGCCCTCTATTTCCACTGTCCGCCGACACGACTTTTCTTTCTCAAGCTCTTGGTCTTTGCATTTCTGTGTCTGTGAAAACCTATCTGTGAAGGCTGGGCATAAGGTTAACTGTGCATGTATAGTAATGGTTTGGTGGGTTATAATGTAGAGGAATGCTTCTCTCCACAGTATGTACAGATGCTGTTTTCTACTGTGTAGTTTCACCACAGATAACTCTATTTCAGTCTTCAGAGCCTCTCTCTCCAGCTCTGTCCATCTGAGCCTCTCTCTCCAGCTCTGTCCATCTACCTCTGTATAGTCGTGGCCAAAAGTTTTGAGAATGACACAAATATTAATTTTCACAAAACTGCTGCCTCAGTTTGTATGATGGCAATTTGCATATACTCCAGAATGTTATTGCCATGCAAATGAACTAAATCCCCCAAAAACGTTTCCACCTCATTTCAGCCCTGCCACAAAAGGACCAGCTGACATCATGTCAGTGATTCTCTCGTTAACACAGGTGTGAGTGTTGACGAGGACAAGGCCGGAGATCACTCTGTCATGCTGATTGAGTTCGAATAACAGACTGGAAGCTTCAAAAGGAGGGTGGTGCTTGGAATCATTGTTCATCTTCTGTCAAGCATAGTTACCTGCAAGGAAACACGTGCCGTCATCATTGCTTTGCATAAAAAGGGCTTCACAGGCAAGGATATTGCTGCCAGTAAGATTGCACCTAAATCAACCATTTATCAGATCATCAAGAACTTCAAGGAGAGCGGTTCAATTGTTGTGAAGAAAGGCTTCAAGGCCCCCAAGAAAGTCCAGCAAGCTCCAGGACCGTCTCCTAAAGTTGATTCAGCTGCGGGATCGGGGCACCACCAGTACAGAGCTTGCTCAGGAATGGCAGCAGGCGTGTGAGGTGCATCTGCACGCACAGTGAGGCAAAGACTTTTGGAAGATGGCCTGGTGTCAAGAAGGGCAGCAAAGAAGCCACTTCTCTCCAGGAAAAACATCAGGACTGCTGAGGACTGGGGTAAAGTCATTTCTCTGATGAATCCCCTTTCCGATTGTTTGGGCATCGGAAAAAAGCTTGTCCGGAAAGACAAGGTGAGCGCTACCATCAGTCCTGTGTCATGCCACACAGTAAAGCATCCTGAGACCAATCATGTGTGGGGTTGCTTCTCAGCCAAAGGAGTGGGCTCACTCACAATTTTGCCTAGAAACACAGCCATGAATAAAGAATGGTCCCAACACATCCTCCGAGAGCAACTTCTCCCAACCATCCAGGAACAGTTTGATGACGAACAATGCCTTTTCCAGCATGATGGAGCACCTTGCCATAAGGCAAAAGTGATAACTAAGTGGCTCGGGGAACAAAACATTGATATTTTGGGTCCATGGCCAAGAAACTCCCCAGACCTTAATCCCATTGAGAACTTGTGGTCAATCCTCAAGAGGCGGGTGAACAAACAAAAACCCACAAATTCTGACAAACTCCAAGCATTGATTATGCAAGAATGGGCTGCCATCAGTCAGGATGGGCCCAGAAGTTAATTGACAGCATGCCAGGGTGGATTGCAGAGGTCTTGAAAAAGAAGGGTCAACACTGCAAATATTGACTCTTTGCATCAACTTCATGTAATTGTAAATTAAAGCCTTTGACACTTATGAAATGCTTGTAATTATATTTCACTATTCCATAGTAACATCTGACAAAAAATATCTAAAGACACTGAAGCAGCAAACTTTGTGGAAATTAATATTTGTGTCATTCTCAAAACTTTTGGCCACGACTGTATGCTCATCACTGAAACGGTCCTCCATACTTCTTCAGGAGACAGACAGAACTCCTGTACCACCTCACTGCATGTCACTCATCTTTGTTTTCTCCCTCTGTCTGTCTGTTTTCTTCCTTCATCCATCTCTGGTTTAATACAGGTCCTCTTGATTACTTCATAAACAAATGGTCTTCTTTCCACTTTGGTTGGTTGTCCCTTTTGGTGACATGCAAATTTCCCTCTTACCTTCTCTTGTGTGTCGAAATATACAATGCGTCACACGCTCTTGATCGACACTCGCCTGCAGAATGAAACGTTTTGGTATGTAAATATGATTATTAATAGTTTGTTGTGTTTCAGCTCATTCTAGTTACTGTGGGAGCATGAATGTAAAAGACCACGTGATGGGAGACGGACACCAACACTTTTTGAATGGCTCGTTGTGTAAGTAGTCAACATGCTCACACACACACACACACACACACACACACACACACCCATGTGCATGGGCACACACAAACACAAATTCCCTCTCAAGTGCTCCATACGTGCCAGGGGGCCACTTTGTCACCCTGATTGACCCAGAGTTAATTCTATGTGTGACCTATTTCCAGATCAGTGCACAGGGGTTATGTGAAACACTGGGCCAGTGGTCAGCCGGTCACACCTCTTTCACCAGTCAGTGACTGTACTCTGGCTACTGGTCTCCCTAGTCAGTTACAGCAGCTGTTTGGGTGTTTCCATATAAGCACTGAGAAGTTTTTTTAAAGATTGTTTTGAAAAGGCCGAAACACATAAAGATCCATCAGATGTGTCTCTGTGAATGTTTCACTTTACTTTAAAGATTGTTTCACAGAAACTGGGAGAAGAAATAGCTAGTCCTTTAGTCCATATTCCATGATGTCTTATCTATCGTCTTCTTAAATGTCACTGGTGTCAGAGTCAGACAGAATGACATACGATCCTGACAATGCAGTTGAACAAAAGTCAAACAGAGAACAAAGGCCTGTTTGACACAGAAGTTGCTAATCCAAACATCTGAAGAGGAGGCAGGAAGGGATGGGCTGTGTTACCAAAGAGAGAACCTGGAACGTTGCCTTTCTTTGTTGCACATGCGTACATCTCAGAAGATTGCTTTTTCATATTAACGTGCTTCCTGTGTTCTAAGTTTTGATCAACTACGCATTTTGATTGCAATAAAGACAACCTGGACCGCAACCAGAGATTGACAGACAGACAGTTCTCTGTCAACTGTGTTGCAGCTCCTACACTGTGGACATTTCACTCATTCAAAAGCATTTTTTCTATGGTTGGTAGTTTTTATAATATTGGAATTTCCTTTTCTTCCTTTTTTTACATTCCAAAAAAAACGAATACATTTAAACAAAAATGTATAGACATACAAACAATGACTACATCTCATCTGCCCAGACATGCATGCTCACACTCCCATCCCTAGTACCTGAATTATTGTTTGCAACTCGGTCTTAAATTGTACCAATTCGTACCATGCTATTTCAATAATACATCATTAGATTTTTCCATTGTGTCAATGATGGCGGATTGATCGATTTCCAAGTTTTTAGTATCTGTTTTTTCAAAATGATTGATGAGAAGAGAATCGTCCAGCCCATTGGGTATCTCACTACACCCCCACATGACTATCTTGAACTATGCAGACAGATGGATTACATCTATTACGTTGTAATACTTCTGATAGACAACTCTCTAGCTCCGCCCATAACTTCCCAACGTTGTAGCAGTCTCAGAAAGCAAGGATCATGGAGTTATTATTCGTTTTACACTTGAGACATGACTTCGCTTTGTGCTGTAGAATTTCAGAGTTTTTCTCTTGTATAATAAATTCTAAACATTACTTTATACTGGATTAAGCGTACATTTTTGTTAACTGTAATTTCGTTAGTTATGCTCCAACTGTCCTTGCCTTTAGTTTTCCAAGTGGGACAGTTTATCGATGAATTCTGAAAAGCTGTCCAAGGATTATTCCATAAGGTTGTGTTTCTAGGGAGTGATATTGGTTGTTTTGGTAAAATACGTTTCATTTTCTTCCATATTGTTTTAGTGTTCTTAACTATGTAGTTGTTAATGTTCTTAGCTTCATCCTTTGAAAATAGACACGTCAAAATATTCTGGGGATGAGCATGTGCATCTTCAGTATGTACCCATTGTTCCTCTTTAGTGAGTTCAACTATATGTCACGAGTAAAAGCCTTGGGTAGTGAGTGGATACAATTCCAAGTCTGGAAGGTTAAACCACCCTCTGACTTAGGAAGATGGAAAACTTTCCTTTTTATTCTATTCATTTTATTTGAATGCTTTTACATTTCATACATTATTTAAAACTTTTATTTGTCTTCTGATTTGTTAAGTTCTATACATTTTTTGCTTCTCAGTTGCGTTGATGTTTATTGCATTTAATTTTACATCATTTTTCATTTATTTGTGTTTTGTTTTTGTTTTTTTCCTGCTTGTCTGCCATCCATCCATCATGTGGTCTGCCATCCATCCGTCATGTGGTCTGCCTCAGGTGACGACTGTAAAGGGAAGCAGCACCTGGAGACCAACACACTGGTCCACAGTCACACACAGACCTCCAGAACTCACCGTCTACTGGGGGGTCTGTGGACCCTTATAGCTTACACAGGTTATAATCCCCTTCCTCCTCTCCCTGATTTCCTTACTGATCTAATACACATACAGGTTAACCCCCTTCCTCTTCTCCCTGGCTTCCTTACTGATCTAATACACATACAGGTTAACCCCCTTCCTCCTCCTCCTGGCTTCCTTACTGATCTAATACACATACAGGTTAACCCCCTTCCTCTTCCTCCTGGCTTCCTTACTGATCTAATCACATACAGGTTAACCCCCTTCCTCCTCTCCTGGCTTCCTTACTGATCTAATACACATACAGGTTAACCCCCTTCTCCTCCTCCTGGCTTCCTTACTGATCTAATACACATACAGGTTAACCCCCTTCTCCTCTCCTGGCTTCCTTACTGATCTAATACACATACAGGTTAACCCCCTTCCTCCTCCTCCTGGCTTCCTTACTGATCTAATACACATACAGGTTAACCCCCTTCCTCCTCCTCCTGGCTTCCTTACTGATCTAATACACATAACAGGTTACCCCCTTCCTCCTCTCCCTGGCTTCCTTACTGATCTATACACATACAGGTTAACCCCCATCCTCCTCTCCCTGGCTTCCTTCCTTACTGACCTAATACACATACATCAGAGTTGTATTGATCGGTCCAAACCGTAGCAAAACGTTCTGCACAGAACCAAAAAACAAGCATTTCTTATTGAACAAGTTCAGGTAGTCCTTCCCTGACTCAGTCCGTTTGATTCTGTTTTGGTGCCAATGAATACGACCCTTGCTTTATAACCCTTGTGCACATAGACTTTTCATAGGAGTCTCTCATTGACATCAATGCAAATTATATACAAACTGTGGTGTGGGGAAATACAATTCCCTTCCTTCCACTACTGGTCTAGGACCTGTTTTGTTGCACTGCAGATAGTGTCTGAGGTCAGCATAGGCTCCATAGAGCTCCATAATGTCCATAATGTCCATAGACATTACCATGTCATAAGCACTCTATTTACTGAATTGAATCACTATGATTTCTTCGTTTTTTTACCTTTATTATTTACAGGTTAGTCTTATTGACATTGAGATAAAAATATATATTTTTTAAGAGAGACCTGGCCAAAATAGCAGCACATAAAGTTTCATACAAAGACCCTTTTCTAATGAAAGCTCCAACGTTGTGTGTTTGTTCTGACCTTCCAGGCTACTGTCTGCTCCAGCCAGGTTCATGTAGTGAGGGCAGGCCTGGCGCTGGGTCAGCAGTGGGGTCAGCAGTACGGTCAGTGGCTCAGAGACTCCTGTCGGTGCTGTGGCTAGTCCTGGGAGCTCCAGGTTAGTTACCCTGTGTTGCATCCATCCTCTCTTCATCATCAGTATTTAGTTGTTTATCAGTTGCTCTTTTTTATCATACACGTTACGTTACAGTAACGATACGCCCCCCCCCCAGGTAAAGCAGCCAGACGGTTGTTGTGGTGTCTGGGGACAGGCTGGTACCAGCTGGTGTCTCTCATGTCTCTGTTCAACGTCTTCTTCCTGACCCGGTGAGAGCCTCTGTTACTGTATCCAACTCATGTGACTTTTGCCTGTGTAGTTCTCAGAAAGATCCATTTGTAGATTATTTTTATTGACCTACTATTGTTCTTTGTTATCAAAGGTTGAAGATTTAACTGTGGCTGTAACTTTTGATTGATGTGATTGACAGCAGAGACATTTCAGATATCTGGGGCAAACCGTAGTAAAACAGCCAAATGTTTAGCAATGGAAAATTACAGGTTTTTGTCATTGGACAAGTTTACATTGTACCTTCCTGTTTGTGTCTGAGACCCAGTTATCATTGTGCATGTTTGATAAATATGTATGACTGTTCTTATGCAGGCTCTGTCTAACACGATAAATCTTAATTAGATTGAATTATATTTTGGTTATATTTAGGCATTTGTCATTTCTTCAGATGAAATAAAATAATGAAAACAAAGGGTCATGATAGATGGGTTCTGTCAATTAGAAGCACATGACAGATATGATGATTGAATTATTTAGTCAAGACTTTTAAATATTACATTTTGATTCAATTATTTCTCTCATCTGAGGAAGGAAAGGTTACAGTATCTTATCAGGTTATGTTTGACGGTGTGTGTGTGTGCGTGTCTCAGGTGTGTTTTGCTCACTGCTCTGTGTGTGTGTCTTTCAGGTGCCTGCCCAGAATGTGGAAGCTCCTCCTCTTCCTCCTTCCCCTCCTGCTACTTCTGTGTGAGTCACCTGACGTAACCTACTTCACACACAAATACGCCAATCTGTCAGCTGTGTAGCACCAGAGCTGTTAACCAGCCCCCCAGCGCTTACTCCAAATCCAGCCCCAGATCTAGGTCACTCTTACTGGGCACACAGCTACAGAACCAGCCCTTCTGTGGAACAACACTTTTACACACTGTACTTTCTACACTAACAGTCTACACAGAAAAGCACTGACTTGCATTCATAAACCTACAAGCTACTATCAAATCCCCAAATTCATGCATAAACACAAAAAATGTAAAACAATAGAAACCTAAGAAACAACAGGTGCTATACCAATAAAGCTTTCACTGCATTTGTAGTAAAGACAAGCAGGTTGTTGCATACTGTAGTTCCTGTTGATTCATTTCCCTGTTTCTCTCCTCTCAGGGTTGTGGTTCTGGGGTCCGTCCAGTTTCCTCTCCTACCTTCCAGCCATAAACCTGACAGAGTGGCGCTCCAGAGTGGTGTCCCCCTTCACCCTCTCATCGTTTATCCTGACCCCTGCCCTTGTTTCCACCCCCGCCACACCACTGGAGCAGATCCCCCCAGCATCCCCCGGCCCACAGGCACAGGTAAGAGAGGAGCTCGCCTGAGAAGCCTGAGGGCGTCTCTCAATTGGTGTCTGTATTGTGCGAATATGGTTCTTCATGAAATACATCTGCCTCATGAATGTTGGACTAAAACAAGCTTTCTTGTTCTCTCTCTAACCTCTCACTATACTTCTGTGTCCCTCCTTTGTTTCTGTCTATCCCGTATCTCCCTCTACAGCCAGTCCTTCCCCCCATAGTCACCGTGGACACAGAAGGCCTGGAGCGTCTGGAGCGGGTAGAGCATGGTCTGACCCTGCTGTGGGAGCGGGTGGAGCAGGGGGACCAGAGGCAGGAGCAGCATCACGGGGACACCCTGGCCCAGTACACCCTCCTGAGGGAGCAGCTGGACAGCCAGACGGACAGGGACAGCCTGGGTCTCTGGGTCTCTGGCTTGCTGGAGCACAGGATCACCCTGCTGAGAGGAGAGTTGGAGCAGCAGGAGGCCTCACACAGGGCACAGGTAGGGATGTCTGTCAGGGGAGGGGAAAGGGACTGGGGCCGGACACCAAAGATGTTGATAAGACTGGGACTTGGTGTTAGGAATGGGGTTGGGACTTGGTGGCAGGAATGAGGTTGGGATTTGGTGGCAGGAATGAGGTTGCGGTTTGGTGGCAGGAATGAGGTTGGGGTTTGGTGGCAGGAATGGGGTTGGGGCTTGGTGGCAGGAATGGGGTTGGGGCTTGGTGGCAGGAATGGGGTTGGGGCTTGGTGGCAGGGCTGATCAGAGGGTTGAGCTTCAACATTTTAATTGATAACTATGTACAGATCTGTGGTTTTTATGTAGGGTCAGATGTCAGTCCGTTTTGCTTCGTCAGCATTCCATACTGACCCCCTATTCCTTATTACTGAGTTCCTTACTCTTTACTTCTGGGTGACCTTCTCCTCTCTCCCTCTCTCCTCCCACTCTCCTGGGCAGACTGAAGAGCAGAGGGTTCAGCAGCAGAGTCAGGAGACACGGCTGGCTGAGCTGGAGGGGCTGCTGCAGGTCCTCGCTACTAAAACTGAGGTAACGTCTATTACTGAGAAATACACACAATACCCCATTACCTACATATCCCAATACATACAGGAACATACAGGTCCTGGCAGTTGAGACTGAGGAATTGGTCTATGGGAAATGCACACCAGACTGAATTTAACCCTGTGAGATCAAATGAATCCATCCAGGAGCATACGTTACCTCCACAGCTCATCTGAACACACACCACTAGATCTTAGCAGGCTAACAGCTAAACTTGAGGTGCAATCTCACAAGCTTATTACTGACTGACACTTACAAGACCCACGCATCACATTACCCACCCATAGGAACACAAACAGGAACATACCGGTTCTGGCAGCTCATCTGAATAAGCACCAGTCCATACATACATCATCTCAGGTAGTTCATTTGAATACATACAGTATGACACACACTCATACAAGTCTAGTCATCTGATACACAGGAGTCAGCATGTCCCTGTCCTTTTAGGTTAATTGTGATGACATATAATGCCCGTGCTGAAAGTGTTCATGTCAACACATGCTGTATTGTAGCTTATTGGCCATTCATTTATATTACTATACTTTACATTTTAATTTATATTACTGTACACTTTAATGATGTTGTATTTCAGGCGGTGCAACAGAAACGGGAACAGCGGAAGGAGGAGACAGAGGAGACAGCCACACCAGCCCCTGCCTCTGTCAGGTAGGTTCACGGTCACTGGCCTAACGTCCATAGATGATATAGTGCAGAACTTGTCTACGGTTTACACCTGCACTCCATTTCATGGGGAAAGAAACTCTTGCACACTGATTCTCTTCATTTGCCCCACAATGTTTTAATGTCTTATGACTGAAACATTGGTCTAAGTGGTCCATTATTAGATCAAACAATAGAGCCAGTGTATTGGAGTTAGTTTATTTTAACAGCATGCAACCTTTTATATTTTTAAAGTGTGGAGCCAAGTCCAGAGTTCCAAAATTTGTGTCAGTTTCTCAAAACTGGTTTACCAGAAATGCTGTTTAGAAGATTCCTGGAATCAGGAGTTAATAAGCCAGACATCAGGGGATCTTCCAAACTGGATTTCTGGGAAATGGGGGATTTTGGGGAAATGTTTCAAACCTAAGCAAGTGTAACAGAGACACTTCTCTCTCGCTTTCCCCCTTTATCTCTCTCGCTTTCCCCCTTTATCCCTTTCGCTTTCCCCCTTTATCTCTCTCGCTTTCCCCCTTTATCCCTTTCGCTTTCCCCCTTTATCTCTCTCGCTTTCCCCCTTTATCCCCTTCACTTTCTCTTTTCTCCGCCTCAGTGTGGGTGTGGATCAGGAGGCCCATGCTGCTTTGCTGGCGGAGGTGCAGAGGCTGGAGGGGGAGCTGGGTCGGATCAGGGGCGACCTGCAGGGGGTGATGGGATGTCAGGGGAAATGTGAGCAGCTGAACACAATCCAGGAAACGGTGAGTATGAGAGACAACTGTCTGTTTACCGCTTTTAGTGTTTACTGTACCTTGCTCTGATATAGCTCAGTCTTTATTATAGTAGTTGTACATTACCTTTGCAATATAATGGCATTCTTCCAAATGACAGCCTGTACTGTGCTGTTACTGAACTGAACTTCTACATGATGGTATATGTATTCTGCAGTTACAGCCCCTCACACAAGATATGTCTCACCTCTCCCTCTCTCTCACCTCTCCCTCCCAGGTGTCTACCCAGGTGTCCGCCCAGGTGAGGCGGGAGCTGCGGGCCCTGTTCTACGGCTCTGTCGACCAGACCCACCAGGGAGAACCAGACATCCCCGAGGGTCTCCTCCAGTGGCTATCGTCGCGCTACGTGAACGGGGCCGACCTGCAGGCCCTCCTGACCAACCTGGAGCTCAGCATCCTGAGGAACGTGTCGCTGCAGCTGGAGGAGAGCAGGGCCGAGGCCCGGACGGAGGCTGAGGCCAGGGCTGCAGTCATCACCACCCAGACCCAGGCTATTACACAGAGTGTCCAACACACGGCCGTGGGCGGGGGACTGTCTGAGGAGGTAGACTACACACTCCACTATAGTGACTCTTTGTTGTCGTTAACCCAGTGCTACTCACTGTCATCAGAGGAACGGCTTCATTATCACCATTTAGTTTATGAAGATGGACCGGTGTCCTGGACCCAGATTCTCCATAGAGCATGCTTTTGACTTCATGGCCCGCATCCACAAAGTGTCTCAGGGTAGGAGTGCTGATCTAGGATCTGACCATATAACCTTATTCATTATGATCTAAAAGGCTAAACTGATCTTGGATCATTCAGCACTACTACTCTGAGATGCTTTGTGAATAGTGGATCAGGAGTAGGTTTAATTTGGGTCTTGGAAACCACCTCCTTCCTATATGATGTACTTTCACTATATGATGACTGTTACTTTAAGTGGTCATGATTGTCAATGAGACTAGGAGTCATTGTGTGTGGAGGTGCATGGCAGAGTCTCTGCAAAAGGTATCTAACCATACACACATCCTAACCCCCCGTCCCTGCCTCTGCCTCTCTCCCCTAGCAAGTGCAGCTGATCGTCCAGAATGCCCTGAAACTCTACTCCCAGGATAGGACGGGCCTAGTGGACTACGCCCTGGAGTCTGGAGGTAAAGAGAGACCTCTCACTCTGTTTACATGAACAGAACCACCCTGTGGGTTAGTGCCAGCCTGCTGACATGTCCATGAACAGAACCACCCTGTGGTTCAGAACCATCCTGTGGGTTAGAGCCAGCTCCATGATGGTGGTTTATAATGGAAGGATTATCCTAGCCATTAGCCTAGTGTTACATAACTATACAGCAGCCAGCACTGAGGGTTTGTCCCAAATGGCACCCTATTCCCTATATAGTGCCCTACTATGAAGGTAATAGGGTGCCTATGGTGTCCTACTTTTGACCAGGACAAAGGTAGTGCACTATAAAGGGAATAGGGTGCCAGGTCAAAAGTAGTGTACTAAGGGAATAGTGTGCCATTTCAGTATGAATGGTACTGGTATAACAGTAGTGAAGAGGGTAGTAGGGCTTTAGAGGCCAAAGCTCAGGTAGTCTGGCTCCATGGACAATAAGCCTGTTTGTCATACTAATGGCCTGTGTGGATTGGACAGGCACAGAGGGCTCCATTAGATACACCACACATCAGATTAGTGGCCAGATGAACTGAGTGGTCTGTGACGTTTGTCTGTGTGGATTCTATTTTGATGTGTGTGTTAGTATGGAATCATGTTATTGTATGTTGTGTGTTTTTAGTTGCATTATACCTGTGTGTGGTCAGATGGCTTTTCAATACAGTTTCCTCACCACAGAGTTGTGGTTCAGGCATTAGGATTTCTGACTCATATACATTTTGACCTACGATTGAATAACAATGTCTTTCTTGCTCCCATTCTTTCATTCGTTGATTGATTGATTCATTGATTGGTTGATTAAATAAAGATCCACTTTTTCCCAGAAGATAACACTCATAAACCTTAAGACATGTATTTCCAATGTGGTCTTCCTGCGTAGAAATAGAAAGGACTCTAATGTGGTCTTCCTGCGTAGAAATAGAAAGGAATCTATTGTGGTCTTCCTGCGTAGAAATAGAAAGGACTCTATTGTGGTTTCCTGTGTAGAAATAGAAAGGACTCTATTGTGGTCTTCCTGTGTAGAAATAGAAAGGACTCTAATGTGGTCTTTTTTTTCCCTGTGTAGAAATAGAAAGGACTCTAATGTGGTCTTCCTGCGTAGAAATAGAAAGGACTCTAATGTGGTCTTCCTGCGTAGAAATAGAAAGGACTCTAATGTGGTCTTCCTGTGTAGAAATAGAAGGACTCTATTGTGGTCTTCCTGTGTAGAAATAGAAAGGACTCTAATGTGGTCTTCCTGCGTAGAAATAGAAAGGACTCTAATGTGGTCTTCCTGTGTAGAAATAGAAAGGACTCTATTGTGGTCTCCTGCGTAGAAATAGAAAGGACTCTAATGTGGTCTTCCTGTGTAGAAATAGAAAGGACTCTAATGTGGTCTTCCTGCGTAGAAATAGAAAGGACTCTAATGTTGTCTCCTGTGTAGAAATAGAAAGGACTCTAATGTGGTCTTCCTGCGTAGAAATAGAAAGGACTCTAATGTGGTCTTCCTGCGTAGAAATAGAAAGGAATCTATTGTGGTTGAACTGTGGTAATGATGTAACGTGGTCATGTGTCTGTGCGGTCAGGCGGTAGCATCCTAAGCACGCGCTGCTCGGAGACGTACGAGACAAAGACGGCCCTCATGAGTCTGTTCAGCGTGCCCCTCTGGTACTTCTCCCAGTCACCCCGTGTCGCCATCCAGGTGAGCTCTCCAATTCAAACATTCAGAAGCTTTATTGTTCCGGTCACAAACGCAGTGTACAAATAAAAACACATTCCAACAATAGCTGCAATCCAGGAATAGCTGCTAAGCTGTTTAGAAGACACTGATTCAATAAAGTTATTCCAGAAAGAAGCTGTCGTTTTCAACACCACCAGGGGACATTGTTTCCTCTTTATCAGTGTTTTTATTTGTAGATAATGGTAAATGTTGAAAATTATTTCAACAATTACATTATTAGTCTTGTAAATTTTAACAGGACAGGGATTATCTTGTGGATACTGATTAGAAGACGTTTATCAGTGACTGTAACATGTCTTACCATCTCTTCCTCCCTCCGCCCATCGCCCTTTTCCCCAACTCTCCTTCCTTCCCTCAGCCTGATATGTATCCAGGGAACTGCTGGGCGTTTAAAGGTTCTCATGGTTACCTGGTCATCCGGTTGTCCCTGAGGATCCTCCCCACAGCCTTCTGTCTGGAGCACATCCCCAAGGCCCTGTCCCCTACCGGCAACATCACCAGCGCCCCGCGCAACTTCACTGTCTACGTAATATTCTCACACACACACACACGTACTGACAATATCAGCAACTACACTGTCTACGTAAGACACACACGTACTGGAAGTATCAGCAACTACATGGTGTGCCTTCTGTTGGTCATGTGCGATCTATGGTCTCAGCCTCGGTCTCCTGCCTGACATCACTGACTGGTTTCTGTGTGTTTTCAGGGTCTGGATGATGAGTATCAGGAGGAGGGAAAGCTGTTGGGTCAATACACCTACCAGGAGGACGGAGACTCAATGCAGAACTTCCCTGTCATGGTAAACACAAGAAATTACATCAATTTATACACACTCATGTGCATACGCCAACAAACACACACAAAAACCCTCTCACCATCCTGCATACTATATACCTCTCTGGCTCTATTTTTACTTACTTAAATCTGATACTTTGAGATTCAATACTTATCACTCCTTACTATGTCTCTTCCTTCCATCCAGGAGAAGAACGAAAGGGCCTTCCAGATCATCGAGGTGCGGGTGCTGACCAACTGGGGTCACCCCGAGTACACCTGCCTCTACCGCTTCAGAGTCCACGGAGAACCACGCATCCAGTGAGGGAGGATGGCGGCCATGTGACCTGCCAGCCAACAGAGAAATGCATATCATCCTATCTGTATATAGTACTGGACATATGGTTCTAAATGGAGGGGGCTGGGAAAAACCAGACTTATATAGACGAGTGACTTCAGAAGTGTGGGGATGGGTGTTTGATTTATGCTAGAATGTGTCCAAGGGGGGGTTTTGTTTTACTCGGTATTGAAATGGTGAAAGAATGAACTGTAATGAAATGTCAGGGAATGTGAAAGAGAAAAGAAGAGTGAAGGTAGAAGAAGCTCGGTCCCAGTCCCTCCTCCTTAAACCTGCTCTTGCACTGAATTAGCCCTCCAGGTCAAAACCCTTTGGTTTTTGGAGGAGCGTTTTCCTCTGTCGCTCTCACACAACCATCTCGAGTCTGTGACCTCGAGATGGAAACGGACTACACACATCTTTTTTTATTTCCTTACACATCCTATCTGATTTGGTTATTGTTTTAATCAGGTGTTATTTTGAATTGGATGTTTCTTTGGAGACCCCTTGTGGATTCTGATGGAGTTTCAGGATCAAAGCCACAGAACTGGATCAAAGCCACAGAACTGGGCCTAAATGACGTTTATATAGGCCTCACACACACTGGGCCTACATGACACTGTATAGGCCACAATTCTCTTGATACAAAGCTACTGCTCTCTGCTGCTGTTGGTTGGTCAGTCTGCAGGGCCAGCTAACGTGGTCAGTGGACACTCGCCAGACACAGACCGGACTGCTACCGTTCTTTGGATTCAACAACACTACCGTTCGCCATGATTTTATGCATCCACACACACAGCCATCAAAACTAAGCTCTATCTCTCTCCTATAGAAAATGTTACACACATGGACAGACTTTTATTGAGTTGATATATGTGTATCTCAAGTTAAGATTTGGTCTTGAAGCTCTGTGGAGTCCAGACTGGAGTGTTAATGAGAGTGAGACTGACAGCCAATGGTTTGGCTTCTAGTGCAGCGAGCCAATGGTTTGGCTGCTCCTTGCACAGTCATTATAACGTCCTCTACTAGAGCTTCTACTCTGGAAAAGGGGATCCTTGGGATGTCCCAACGCTGACATCATCCCATTGAAGTTCAGGTTAGGGTTAAGTAATCTGTATATTTCATTGTTAATAGTTGGTCCTTTTTTAAGAATTAGATTTTATCAGTGTTGCTTTATGAAAAAAAGGGTACACCTTGTCAATATTTCTATAATTTGTATTACCCATTGTAAGTGTAATTATGTTTGACTTTTACCATTTTTAGTTGAGAATAATGACAAATGATGCCTGTAAATGAAATGTGTGTTGCACAAGTCCTCACAATTTGTGGAGAAAACTAGATGGGGTCTAGATGGGGTAGCTATAAATGAGTTGTGTGTGGACCAGAAAGTCTAAATGTACAAAAAAATGATTTCATGATCCTATTTATTTTTAAGATAATTAGTTACTGCAAGATAGGACTGCATTGTATTTTTATCAAAAAGCTTTTCAGTGCATTTTGGAAACATCTTGGGACAGTACAGATTTTGTTTTTCACTTGTTTTTAAATGTTTTTTGTTGTTTTGTTGCTGCTGTCATCCTGAGATAGCTAAACCGCATTTTAGAATATATTCCTAAAGAATTACATTTTGAGAGCTTTTGATGCATGTGATATTTTACCTAATAAAGACTATTGTTTTTTTATTTAAAAGCTGCTTTAGTTGTGGTCACATCTGGGTGAATAGTGGTGGTGACTGCATTATTTGGGGTCACATCTGGGGGGGTTGTGGTTTTGGAATGGCAGCAGGGAGAGGATGAGCGCAAATGTACCATTTAGATTACAGGTGTCAAACTCATCCCATGGAGGGCTGACTGTCTGCAGTTTTTCCGCTCCTCCCTTATACTTGATTGATGAGTTAAGCTTCCTAATTACTAATGAACTCCCCTCACTTCGTTGTCTAGGGCTTAATTGAAAGGAATAAACAAAAACCTGCAAACAGTAGGCCCTCCATGGAATGAGTTTGACACCCCTGCATTAGATGGTGAATGCTCTTAGAATAAGAGATCACTATAGGACAGGGGTACACTCACCCTACGAGGTCCAGAGCCTGCTGTTTTCTGTTCTACCTTATCATTAATTGCACACATCTGGTGACCCAGGTCTAAATCAGTCCCTGATGAAAAAAAATGCAGAGGAACTGGCTTTGAGGTCCAGGGTTGAGTTTGAGGGCTTTTCTTCTGATCACAATTTTTGTGTGTATTATACGCTTATACACTCACCACATGAATCGTAATTCAAACTGCCTTTGATATAACCAAGTTATTATAAGCTTCATTGGTCAAAATACAGAGTAGTAGATCATACATAAGAATGAGGGAGCTTTATTAATGCCTCGGGCATGCCACGATTCGATCTGTTTAGGGTTGCAATTCGATTTGGAATCGGGCTGCCTCCCGGGCATGAGTCAGGTGCCCTGTTATGGCCGGCGGCAAAGTCGGCTCAAAACAAAAGTAATGTAACTAAGCACGTAGACTGATGAGTGGGAATTTGTTTTCACAAGCAAATTGATTGCTTTTGATAAAAATGCTTTATCTGCTTTCCCAATGAAAACGAGTTAGAAAATTCAAACATGTATTTTATGGAAAATGTATGTTTCTGGACGATGCACGGTGCTGCCTGGTTGACAACATGACTGAGCGGCTCAGATTACTGTTTTGATTTGAGATGGCGCGCCTCCCTCCCCGCTTTTGCACGATGAATATTCAACCCGAGCCAACGTAATAAAACTCCCTCTTTGGTTCCGTCTGTCTGAGTCAGCTGTAGCTGCTGCCCTCCGGTGGCTGACGTGGGATATATTTTTTTAGGAACAGCCCCTGCTTGTTTGCTATTGGTTTCTTTTAAAGACTTGAGCAATTATACATATTGCTCAAAAACGGAAGTACGAACATACGTTGTCCTTGACAACCAGCAATGCGTTCTTAGCAACTGCCTCAGAATGGCAAAGATTATTGGTGCTAAGAAATCATTGTGGCAACAAGTCTGTGAAGGTACGGTATGCTTCAGAGTTAATTGTAAATACCGGTATGCATGTTGTCGACTAAAATAGGCACAAATATTTCGTTTTCATTGTTGTGTGCAACCAGAATATGAGTCGGAGCAGCCCAGTCCACCCAGCGCTGCTTGGACAGACAGTGGTTCAGTGAGCACTCATGTCTCCCAGTACAGCGCCAGCAAGCACTCTCCTGTCTTCTATGGTCTCATGGCAGTTAAGGTAAGGCAGCCAAACATACCCTCGTAAAACTGACCATCCTACCGATCCTCGACTTCGGTGATGTCATCTATAAAATAGCCTCCAACACTCTACTCAACAAACTGGATGCAGTCTATCACAGTGGCATCCGTTTTGCCACCAAAGACCCATGCACTACCCGCCATTGCGACCTGTACGCTCTCGTTGGTTGGCCCTCGCTTCATACTCGTCGCCAGACCCACTGGCTACAGGTTATCTACAAGTCTCTGCTAGGTAAAGCCCCGCTTTATTTCAGCTCACTCGTAGCAAGCGCTCCAGCAGGTATATCTCACTGGTCATCCCCAAAGTCAATTCCTCTTGGTCGTCTTTCCTTCCAGTTCTCTGCTGCCAATGACTGGAACGAACTGCAAAAATCTCTGAAGCTCGAACATTTATCTCTCCTCACTACCTTTAAGTACCAGCTGTCAGAGCAGCTCACATATTACTGCACCTGTACATAGCCCATCTATAATTTAGCCCAAACAACTACCTCTTCCCCTACTGTATTTATTTATTTATTTTTGCTCTTTGCACCCCATTATTTCTATTTCTACTTTGCACATTCTTCCACTGCAAATCTACCATTCCAGTGTTTTACTTGCTATATTGTATTTACTTCGCCACCATGGCCTTTTTTTTGCCTTTACCTCCCTTATCTCACCTCATTTGCTCACATTGTATATAGACTTATTTTTCTACTGTATTATTGACTGTATGTTTTGTTTATTCCATGTGTAACTGTGTTGTATGTGTCGAATTGCTATGCTTTATCTTGGCCAGGTCGCAGTTGCAAATGAGAACTTGTTCTCAACTAGCCTACCTGGTTAAATAAAGGTGGGGGGGGAAATAAAATAAAAATGCACTTCAGTAAATACAATTCATTTGTAAAAAGAAAACGATATGTTTGTCTACATGGTGCTGTGTGGCTTTCTAGGTTGCTGTGGATGATGACCCTGTGAAGCATGTTGACCCTCTTCTGAGCCACCCTGCCCTTGCTGGATACTCTGCCTTGGACAAACCTCCATCCTCCTGTCACAGACAGCCTCTGACCACACACCCTGCATCCACTGCCCAGCTCCATCAACGTGAGTTTCAAACTACTTAAAACTCTAGCTTCTTTGTATGTGCAAAACATATTATTGCCTCTGCCAAGAGGTGTTGAAGTTTATGGCACAGGAAGTAGGTTAGTGTCCTGTAGCCTCAGTGTTTCTGGTGCAAGACCCGATACTGCTTCCCCCCCTCAATCGCTACACATAATCTATGCTTTTATCAGGAACAATACTTTCCTGTTTAATTAGCTCTCTAAGCACAGTAGAGGATAACAATGTTTCAAGTCTGTCTCGATTTTACTCCCCAATAATAGTACCATAACAGTGTTTTAGGCTACATTGGAGTGAAATGTTCCCTTGCATGGCAGAAAGGCCACTCTTACCCCACTTGTTAATCCATTCCCATGTCTGCCCCAGGCCCAATCACCCAGTTCCTGGAGGGGTCTGTGTTCCCAGTGCTACTGCCTGGACTGGAGGCCATGCTGAGAGAGGCCCAGAGACAACACTGCCTGGAGGTACTGGCACTAGGCCTATATCACACAATAACACTAACATGATATAATGGCAATTTACTAGATATCAATGTGGCCCTGCAGAACACTACAGACCACCAAACTACAATACACTACAGTATTTTAATAGTTTGCTTCCCCTGACTGTACTACATAAACAACTTTGAATTATAGAGTGACATGATGTATGATAACCTCTTCTGAAATATTGTCTCTAACGTGATGAATCCCGACACCCAAAACTAGTACTAGGACTTATTTAATCCGACTTCAAGCACTGATGATACTATGATAATGATGATTATACTTCTGTAGAGCTCTGCAGATTATTACACAACAGTAACACTGTGATCCTTTTACTGTTTAAGAGGAAAAGAACAGCATTCAACGCTTGTGACTTCCTAACTGAGTGGCTGTACAAGTAAGACTGCCTGCATGCCCCCTTTGCTCTCTTCCATTCTCAGTTGATTTAGTACAAATCTTTGACAATGTCTCTGAACTTTCTGCCACCTCTTTATCTTCTGAGTGCTAAGCCATTGCTTTTACCATTAAAAAAAAGGTCTGTCTCTAAAAATGGATTGGTGTTACGCAACTATGACTGTAGTTTGTCTTTGTGTGAAACTAAGCTTAATATTCTGTCTGCTACGGTCTGTTCCAAAGCCTTTTCTTCTCTCTCACTGCAGTCGGAACCCCCGCCGGCAGGGACAGGCCCCTGTGGACTTCCATGAGATCCCATTTGTCAAGGACTGGCTCAGAATACAGTGAGTTGCAGAAGACTTAATAAAGTGTATACGCAAACATAACACAGAGCAAGAAAGTCATCTCAGAAATCACACAGAATATGTATGCATGTACACACACACACAGTGACACAAACTTTCACCTTAGGCTGATGCTGCCCTTATGAACAGAGGTGACTCACACGCTGCCCCCTCCTCTCTCCATCTCCTCCTCTCTTCTCCCTCCCTCTCCCAGTCCCAGGCCTCCCATCCCTCTCTCCCTACTGCTGTCAGACCAGCAGGCTGCTGTTCTCATCCAGTCCTTCTGGCGGGGCTATACCGTGAGTGTTGTTGACAGTAACGTAAAGGTCACTGTTATTTTAGATGAGAAATAGTCTTGTACCATTTTAAAAGGTGTCAATGCACGGTGTGTAAAGGGTTAAATGCTCCACTGTCCCCTATTTTGCTGTGTGTTTGTTAGTGTGTAAGCGTGCATGCTTATGTGTGTTCTTTTACGTGCATGCATGTGTGTGTATTATTGTGTTCAGGCATGTGCATTTTCAGGAGCTGGCCAGTGACCCCATATGAAACAAATATATTGTGTAATCCCATTATTTTCTGGCTACAGCGTGATTATGTCATCAGTGATGCACTGCCTAATTCCTTCCTGTGTGGGTGTCCTTGAGTGCTCTGTTCTGGATAAATATAGACACTAATTGCTGTAAGTCACTCTGGTTAAGAGCGTCTCATAATTTACAAAAAATGTAAACTCACACACACACACACACACACACATAGACACACTTCTAATCAGACAAGTCTCTGTCTCGTCTATCTACTAGACACTGTTGTTGTCTGTTTACGATGTAACCACAAATTACCCCTTTTTTACACACAAACACCAAAACAGATCTTTTTCTTCTCATCCCATCTCTGTGATGGCGTAGAAAAATCCAATCAAAAATCTCATTGTCTGTGTAAATGATTAAGGATCGACGATGCCAGCTGTGGTTTAGATCTGTCATGTCCAAACAGGCTCTGCTCGAGTGGGCTTGAAGAAGCACTGGGGTGGGCAGAGCAGAGCATGCAGAGTGTGTCCGCTTGTCCCTGTGTCCTGTTCTGCCAGTGTGGCCAGAGGTAGGCAGTATTGGATCACTTGTGTTATCTCGCACTGTAATTGGTTGTAATTCCTCTCCTCAACAGGAGGTGGCGGTAGTGAGCCTGTCCTCTCATTGACTCCCTGTGTTTATCCTGCTCTGACTGAGGTGAGGTTCAATAGGGCGAGGGATAGCACAGCAGACTCTCCCCAATAGAAGTTTAGGGATGGAGTGGAGAGAGATGGCTTGGAAGGCTCTGCTAAAAGGCTTTTTGAGGGATGATTAGAGAGGGAGTGAAGGAGAGGAACACTGTTAGTGCTGTTTTAGGAACTTGGGCCAGCCCAGAACTGGGTCTGAGGCGCTTGCTGTTTGATGTACAGCTATGTTTGTGTCTGTGGATAATGGGGATCTGGGACTAGATCTTAACTAGGGCGTAGTGGTTAGCCCTCCCAACTCACATACAGTGCCTTCGGAAAGTATTCAGACCCCTTGACTTTTTCCACATTTTGTTACGTAACAGCCTTTTTCGAAAATCTACACACAATACCCCATAATGACAAAGCGAAAACAGGTTTTTAGTAAACATAAATACCTTAGTTACATAAGTATTCAGACTCTTTGCTATGAGACTCGAAATTTTCCATTGATCATCCTTGAGATGTTTCTACAACTTGATTGGAGTTCACTTGTAGTAAATTAAATTGATTGGACATGATTTGGAAAGGCACACACCTGTCTATATAAGGTCCCACAGTTGACAGTGCATGTCAGAGCAAAAACCAAGCCATGAGGTTGAAGGAATTGTCCATAGAGCTTCGAGACATGATTGTGTCAAGGCAGCATTGAAGGTCCCCAAGAACAGTGGCCTCCATCATTCTTAAATGGAAGAAGTTTGAAACCCCCAAGACTCTTCCTAGAGCTGGCCGTCCAGCCAAACTGAGCAATC
>NW_019948876.1:0-6588 GCF_002910315.2 Salvelinus sp. IW2-2015
AAGGGAGATAAACACGAAGCATCACAAAACCCCTAGAGGTCACTGTAAACATCGACGCATCACAAACCTCTAGACCCACTGTAAACAAGAACGCATCACAAAACCCCTAGCTCGTCACTATAAGAACCACGGAGCATCAACAAAAACCTCTAGAGGTCACTGTAAACACGACGCATCACAAACCTCTAGACGTCCAGCTGGTAAACACGACGCATTGCACAAACCCGTAGAATCAGCGTAACACGACGCATCACAACAACCTCTAAGAGGTCACTGGTTAATACAACGACGCATCACAAAAACCTCGCTAGAGTCACTGGTAAAAACACGGACGCATCACAGAAACCTCTAGAGGTCACTGTAAACACGACGCATCACCAAAACCTCTAGACGCACTGTAAACACGACGCATCACAAACCCCTAGACGACTGTCAAACACGACGCATCAACAAACCCTCTACACGCTCACTGAAAACCAACGACGCATCACAAACCCTAGAGGTCATGTAACACGGACGCATCGAAACAAAACCTCTAGAGGTCACTGTAAACACGGACGCATGGCACAAAACCCCTAGACCGTCATGGTAAAACACGACCGCATCACCAACCCCCTAGAGGTCACTGTAAACACGACGCATCACAAAACCTCTAGAGGTCACTGTATAACGTAACGACGCATCACAAAACCCCCTAGACGTCTAACTGAAAACACGACGCATCACAAACCTAGAGTCACTGTAAACACGACGCATACATAACCCCTAGAACGTCCACTATAAACACGACGATCACAAAACCTCTAGGACGTCACTGTAAAACGACGACGCAATCCCAAACCCCTAGAGGTCACTGTAAACACGACGCATCACACAAACTCTAGACGTCACTGTAAACACGACGCATCACAAAACCCATAGACGTGCACATAAACACGGACCGTCATCCCACCAAACCTCTAGAGGTCGACGTAGAACACGGACGCATCACAAACCTCTAGACGTCCTGAAACACGACGCCACGCAACCTCTCCTAAGATGGTCACTGTAAACGACGTAACGCAATCACAAACCCCTAAGAGGTCACTGTAAACAACACGCATCACAAAAGCCGCTCTAGACGTCATGTAAACACGACGCAATCACAAAACCGTCTACAGTCAACTTGTAAACACGAACCATAAAGAACCCCTAGAGGCACTGTAAACACGACGCATCCAACAAACCCTCTAGACGTCTACTGTAAACACGCGCATCAACAAAACCCTAGACGTCACTGTAACCACGACGCATCACAAAACCCCAGAGGTCAACTGTAAACCAGATAACGCGCATACAAAACCTCACAAGGCAAAACTTGTCATATTGGACCGTTTTTGAAATTTAGTTTGGGTGGGGATTGCAGAAGGCTTTTTAAAATCTAATAAGTCCTCTCTCATCGGTCGGCCAAATTGTAAAAGTGTAACGCCACAGTGTTTGTTGGAAACATGCTGTAACGTGTTCGTTGGGAATAAAAAGGATGATATGCACGATTACTGGCCATTCGCATCTTCCCTTTGGCACACTAAACCAACCCCTAGGGACGACCCCTCAGTTCAAGATTAGCAGTTAACGAGTTTTCCATTAAAACTCTTCCATAGCTTCAGCAATGCTCCATTCAACTGCTGTACTTCTGATGTGAAAAGGTTTAAGACAGTACTGCTGTAACACTTTGTTAGACACAGTACTGTCTGTCCCATAACGTTGTGTAGGCATAACAGTAATGTCTGTACACCTTGTTAGGACTACAAGTACTGTCTGGTAACCACTTTGTTAGGACGTAACAGACTGGTCTTGCACACTTGTTAGGAAGCATACTCTACAATTGTAGGGTACGTAAGTCTGTACACAGCTTTGTTGGACAACAGTACTGTCCTTGTACACACGTTTTGTTAGGATAACAGTAACGTCTGTACACCTTTGTTACCGGCAAGTACGTCTGCACCTTGTTAGACTAACGTACGTGACAACTTGTAAGCTACAGTATGTGTTGACAACGACTTTTGTTAGGACTGCACAGTATCGGTCTGTTACACACTTTTTAGGCTAACAGGTACTCGTCTGTGACACCACTGTGGTTTAGGACTTAACAGTACTGTCTGTATGCACACTTCTGTTAGGAACTGAACAGTATCTGTCTGTACTACACTTTGTCAGGACTAACAGTACTTGCTGTACAACAGCCTTTGTTGAGGAGCTAACAGTACTGGTCTGTAGCACACTTTGTTAGGACTAACAGTACTGTCTGTCACACACTTTGTTAGGACTAACCATACTGTCTGTCAACACTCACTTGTTAGTGACTAACAGTAACTGTGCTGTACACACTTTGTTAGGACTAACGAGTAAACTGTCTGTAGCAGACGGACTTTGTTAGGACTAACAGTAACTGTCTGAGCTACACTTGGTATAGGACCATAACGCGAACTGGTAGGCTTTGTACTAGTATGTCACACGTTTGTTAGGACTGAACGATACTGTCTGTACACACTTTGAGGATACATACGCCTACAACTGAAGCACGGTAGTCTGCACACACTTTGTAGGACTAACAGTAACTGTCTGTCACACTTTTTGAAGACTAACAGTACTGTCTGTTGACACCTGTTGATGACTAATCAGTACTGTCTCTGTACACGACTTTGTAAGGACTCAACAGTACTGCTGTACATCGCTTTGTTAGGACTAAATACTGTCTTCCGCGCTCTGTAGGACAGCAGTCGTGAGCCTTGGTAGATAAAGCGTTTACACTTTGAGACGAACGTAACTGTCTGTACCACTTTGAGGAACATCTGCAGTAGCAACGTACTTGTGTAACAACACTTTGTTAGGACTAACAGTACTGTCTGTACACACTTTGTAGGATAACGTCGTGACATTGAACGACAAGTACTTGTCTGTAACACACGTTTGTGAATGCTACCATAGTCACATTGTAGGTAGAGTACTTCGTACACACTTGTTAGGACTAACAGTACTGTCGTAAAACCACCTTTTGTTAGTGACTAACAGTACTGTTCTGTACAGGCGCTTTTGGGTTAGGACTAACATACTGTCCGTACACGTTTGTAGGACTAACAACGTACTGTCTGTACACGCTGTTGTTAGGACTAACATGTACTGTCGTACACACTTTGTTTAGGACAACAGTACTGTCTGTGCACACTTTGTTAGGAAACTAACAGTACTGTCTGTCAACCTTTGTTAGGACTAACAGTACTGTCTGTACACACTTTGGTTAGGACTAACAAGGTACTTGTCGTACACACTTTGAAACGGACAACAGTATCGTGGTATCAACCACTTTGTTAGCCTAACAGCACTGTCTGTACACACTGTGTAGGAACTAACAGTACTGCTGTACACGCTTTGTTACGGATCCTAACAGTTACTGTCCTGTACACACTTTGTTTAAGGCAGCTGAACAGACTGTCTGTCACACTTTGAAAGGTACATATTTACAAGTGGCCATGTTTGGTTTCCTGAGCAGTAAAACTGTGAAGGCCTACGAGAAAATATCTGAACTAGACCGGGAAGGAAAAGACACTATGCGACAACGGAGCGTCGTTATCGAACGTGGAGACGCCACCTTTGACTTCCATATTACAGTGCATTCGGAAACGAGTCAGGGACCCATGACTTAGTCCACATTGTGTTCCGTTACAAGCCTAATTCTAAAATGAATTAAATTAATGTTTCTCTCAACCTCATTTTAACAGCACAATACCCCACCAATGACAAGTGAAAACATGTTTTTAGTAAATTAAAATCAGATATATTAATTTACAAAATATTCATAGCCCCGAGTCAAGTACTTTGTAGAAACTGGACTTGGGCAGTATTTAACAGCTGTGAGTCCTTTCTGGGTATTGTCTCCTAAGACTTTTCCACAACCTGGGATTGTGTAACATTTTCCGCATTTAAATTATTTTTCTAACCTTCCTTCGAGCTCGTGTCATTATTGGTTGTTGAATGCGTTGCTAGGACACACCAAGTTTCAGGTGCGCATATATTTAAAATCCAGCACTTATCATGTGACTTGTTCATCAAAGGTTTACTCCACCTGAAACTTATTTAGTCTCGCTGTAACAAAGGGGTTAAAAACTTTATGACTCAACGACATTTCCAGCTTAAGATTTTTTTATACATTTTTTTTGTAAACATTTAGTGAAACATAATTCCACTTTGACTCACAGTGGGTATTTTTGCATAGGCCAGTGAAACCAAATATCTAAATTTCATCCATTTTAAAAATTCAGGGCTGAAACGACAACAAAATGTGGAAGAAGTCAAGAGTGTGAAACGTTTCTGAAGGCTCTGAATGTTAATCCTTGGATGAGTAGTAAAATCAAGAGATAACCGCAGAGTACATCAGGCGACTATCACATGTCCACATTCCGTGTGTGTGTGTGTGTGTGTGTGTGTGTGTGTGTGTGTGTGTGTGTGTGTGTGTGTGTGTTGTTTGCAAAGGGAATACTCTGTTGTCGATGTATTTATGATAGCGTGGGTGTGTTGTGCTGATAGGACTATTGCAGAACAGGGGTCAAAAACCTTTTGGCCAAGGCCACTGTGGTCTACTGGTCCTTCCTCCCTCTGTAAAGCTGAGCAAATTCCCTGCAGAAACCATGATACGTGTTTATGCCAGCCAGTGCTTAATTCATTAATTGGATGAATAGTAAAACACATGATTTGTAGTTGGGTATGATGAAGCGGTGTGGTCGTTAAACGCTGCAGGACGGCCATACGCAACGGTCTGGATTGTAATGGGTTGGTGTAAGACGGAGGCAGGGGGGTAGTTGTAACGAGGACACCAGTCAGCTGACAGAATGCTCAGCCTTCTACCTGGCACCTCCCTATACCTCTAGGCCAATCACAGATGGCTAGATAAAAACCTGGTATTTGGAACAAGAACTGGCTTGGGGAAAGTGTACCACCCTGGCCTCTGGAACAGGAACTGGCTTGGGGAAAGTGTACACCCTGGCCTCTGGAACAGGAACTGGCTTGGGTAGTTTGTGCACCCTGGCATTTGTCCACATTAACTGTGTCTCCGACAGAGATCTACTCATACAGAGATCCACTCATACAGAGATCTACTCATACAGAGATATTTTCATACAGAGATCTACTCATACAGAGATCTACTCATACAGAGATCTACTCATACATAGATCTACTCATACAAAGATCTACTCATACAAAGATCTACTCATACAGAGATCTACTCATACAGAGATCTACTCATACATAGATCTACTCATACAGAGATCTTTTCATACAGAGGATGTGTGTGTATTGTTTTGTATTGTGGGTATTACTGCACTATTGGAGCTAGAAACATAAGCATTTTGCTGCACCTGCGATAACATCTGCAAAATATATGTATTCTACCATACCAATAGAATGATACGAAAGATTAAAATAGAACCGTTTTTTCTCAACCTCCCTCCCTCCCTCCCTCCCTGTTACAAAACTGTTACAAATAGTAACAAAAGAGGAATAACACACACACACACACACACACACACACACACACACACTTCTTCATAAGTAGATCGCTGTATGAGTGGATCTCTGTATGAGTAGATCTCTGTATGAGTAGATCTCTTCATGGTAGATAATAATGAATCATGTCCTTGTTGGTAGTTCCTCTGGTGATGTGGTGATGCACTGACAGAGCCTGGCTGGTGATGTGGTGATGTTGGTGATGGCCCACTGACAGAGCCTGGCTGGTGATGTGGTGAGAGGTCCACAGCGACAGCTGTCCCCCCACTGAGAGTGACTCGTTTGGGTCGGAGAGAGAGACATGTACAGATGACTCCTGATGGTCCCCTGAACCAGACATACAGACAACAGGGGAACACCTCTCACACACACACACACCACCATATAACAAGGACACTACACTGTTGCCAGACATCTCCTGCGGCGCACCCAAACCCATTCACACAGTCACAACAATGCTGTAAATCAACAAGTCCATTAAAACACCATTACTGTATCTCTCTGCACTGTTCTGAGTCGGTCTCACCAAGCTCCTCTCTATCTCTGTCTCTCTTGACTCATAATGGACTTCCTAAAGAGTTCACCTTCAGTAGCTATCTATGTCTGAATCCCATAGCAGTATAGTGAATAGGGTGTAAATTGGGACATCATCTGTCTGAATCCAACAGTAGCATGTGAATATGGTGTAATTTTGGGACATCATCTGTCTGAATCCAACGTAGCATGTGAATAGGGTGTAATTTAGGACATCATCTGTCTGAATCCAACAGTAGCATAGTGAATAGGGTGTAATTTGGGACATCATCTGTCTGAATCCAACAGTCATAGTGAATAGGGTGTAATTTGGGACATCTCTGTCTGAATCCTGAGTCTATTCTGAGCGGCACTTCTTTTTATTTTGTCTTCAATTGTTTGCTAAATGGTCCAACAACTTTATTTGCTGTCCCTGTTGTGTGTGGTGTGTGTGTGTGTGTGTGTGTGTGTGTGTGTGTGTGTGTGTGTGTGTGTGTGTGTGTGTGTGGGTGGTTTGTGTGTGTGTGTGTGTGT
>NW_019948876.1:10084-13416 GCF_002910315.2 Salvelinus sp. IW2-2015
AGATCTCTGTATGAAAGATCTCTGTATGAAAAGATCTCTGATGAAAAGATCTCTGTATGACTAGATCTCTTCATAAGTAGATCTCTGTATAGTAGATCGCTGTATGAGTAGATCTCTGTATGAGTAGATCTCTGTATGAAAAGATCTCTGTTATGAAAGATTCTGTATGAAAGATCTCGTATGAAAAGATCTACTCATACAGAGATCTACCCATACAGAGATCTACTCATACAGTGATCTACTCATACAGAGATCTACTTATGAAGAGATCTAGTCATACAGAGATCCACTCATACAGAGATCCACTCATACAGAGATCTACTCATACAGAGATATACTCATACAAAGATCTACTCATAAATATATCTACTCATACAGAGATTTACTCATACAGATATCTACTCATACAGAGATCCATTCATACAGAGATCCACTCATACATAGATCCACTCATACAGAGATCTACTCATGAAGAGATCTACTCATGCAGAGATTTAGTCATACAGAGATTTACTCATACAGAGATCGACTCATACAGAGATCTTTATTACAGCGATCTACTCATGAAGAGATCTACTCATACAGAGATCTACTCATACAGAGATCCACTCATACAGAGATCTACTCATACAGAGATNCTTTATTACAGCGATCTACTCATGAAGAGATCTACTCATACAGAGATCTACTCATACAGAGATCCACTCATACAGAGATCTACTCATACAGAGATCTACTCATACAGAGATCCACTCAAACAGAGATCTACTCAAACAGAGATCTACTCATACAGAGATCTACTCATACATAGATCTTTTCATACAGAGATCTACTCATACAGAGATCTACTCATACAGAGGTCGACTCATACAGAGATCCAGTTAAGAATCACAGGCAGACAGTCAGACAGAGATGCGGCCTCACACAGGCAACTGACTGAAACTGATTCAACAAGTCCAGTACGTTCCTACAGTAACTGTCCATCTAGGAACAGGCATTGGGCTGTGTTGTGTAGCAGCCACTCTGGGCTTGTTAGGCCATGAAGGAAGTCAATGGTAATGTCATGAGTAGATACTGTCAATAGTAGTAGAGTAGTACTGAGTAAATACTGTCAATAGTAGTACTGAGTAGTACTGAGTAGAGACTGTCAATAGTAGTAGAGTAGTACTGAGTAAATACTATCAATAGTAGTACTGAGTAGTACTGAGTAGAGACTGTCAATAGTAGTAGAGTAGTACTAAATAAATACTGTCAATAGTAGTAGAGTAGTACTGAGTAGATACTGTCAATAGTAGTAGAGTAGTACTGAGTAGATACTGTCAATAGTAGTAGAGTAGTACTGTCAATAGTAGTACTGAGTAGATACTGTCAATAGTAGTACTGAGTAGATACTGTCAATAGTAGTACTGAGTAGATACTGTCAATAGTAGTACTGAGTAGTACTGAGTAGATACTGTCAATAGTAGTAGAGTAGTACTGAGTAGATACTGTCAATAGTAGTAGAGTAGTACTGAGTAGATACTGTCAATAGTAGTATACTGAGTAGTAAATGAGTAGATATTGTTGTGTTTTTTGTCCGAAGGCACTGCATCTTCAAGTGCACTGGGAATCACTACAGTCCCTGGATCAAATCCAGGCTGTATCACATCTGCGCCGTGATGGGAGTAACCATAGGGCGGCGCACAATTGGCCAGCGTCCTGCCGGTTTGGTTTGGGCCGTGCTAGGCAGTCATTGTAAATAAGAATTGTTCTTTCACTGCTTGCTCTTTAAATGAAAGTTAAATAAAGTACGAGTAGGTACTGTAAATAGAACTAAGGAGACTTACTGATGATGCCTGACCTCACATTCTGTGTCCTGAGAGATGAACACTACAATTCACCGAGACAGATTAAGCTCCAAAGGGGTCATTGAATGAAATCAGCTGCTGCTCCTATCTGCGTGTAATTGTTGCAGAGCACTTCACTGCCTTGTGACCCAGGTCTACGATCTCAAGCTCTGCGTTGACGTCTCACATGGGCCGAGGTTCACTCGTTGAATAAACTTTCCTGTTTACATCAAAGTAATGACAAAACTCTCAGCGTCTTGCTCCGTTGATATAAAAGCCCTGACAACAAAAAAAAAAAAGATGTATAGATTCTTAAATAGACTGTAGAGCAGGAGGGAGGTAGTAGAGAGAGAGAGTCCATTACTGAGGTCAAAAACCGAAAGAAGGAGTGCACTCATTATCTCGTAGAAAGTAAGTGTACTCTCGCTAAAGTGGGTCCATAAATCTGGTCTTGTGAGGACACAGATGACTATTTTTTCATCAGCAGGAACTATTAGTGCACCGATTTTTTTTTCTATGAAAAGAGAAAATCTGGAATGGCGTCAACTCTGTCAACTGTAATAATGACTTTCAGTCTTGGGCAGAATCCACAAACGATTAACCAAAAACAGTCCCCACCATTTGTACAGTCTTTCCAACAAGGCATAGTACACGACGCCTACACCCTCAGATGAATATTAATCAGCAGTTGCATGCCAGCGACAAATCTTCACACACAGATCAATCTAGCCACCAACAGAACAAAAAAAGAATTAAAAAAAAGGCCAACTCGAAAGAGACCAAGGGAGTGCCAACCACCACCCATCCATTTGTGTTCATTATGCTAATGTTACCATCTAGCTAGGGGTTTCTAGTTGGCATGGGAAGGGAGTCGTGGTTATATGATCAGAGGATTGAGGTAGGTGAAGCTAGCTGTCTGTGTGTGTGTTGGTGCAATGTGTGTGTGTGTGTGTGTGCTGTGTGGTGTGGTGTAGATGGTGTGTGTTGTGTGTGTGTGTGTGTTCTGTGTGGATTGTCGTGTGTGTGTCTGTGTGTGTGTGTGTGTGTTGGAATGTGTGTGGTCTGTGATCTGTGTGTTGTGTGTGTTGTGTGTTGTGGTTGTGCGTGTGTGGTGTAGGAGTGGTGTGTGAGAGTGGTAATGTGCCGTGCAGTCTTATGACTGTGTTCCCATAGCCCAGTCTGTCAATCGCGTGACTCAAGCTCAAAGTCGAAGCACGCTAGAATAAAAATACACTTAAACACAAACACCCCCTGAATTACTACACACAACCAGCGCCATCCAGGCCTGTACACACAGAGACACCCTCGGCACCAAACATAACACCAGCCATGAACTAACACAGCCATCCTACTGTAAAACACGAACCCAGACCACTCGCTTAAACAGCCAACATCACCACGTGCCTCACCAGCCAGTCCATCACTGTACACACAACACACCCCTGTCAACATACACAACACTCCAGCCATCCTAGGACTGTAACACAACACACGTCCTGTCAACAT
>NW_019948877.1:0-13413 GCF_002910315.2 Salvelinus sp. IW2-2015
AAATTGTCCGATGGTGATTTTTATGAATTGTTCAGCAGTCTAATGACTTGGAAGCTGTTGAGGAGCCTTTTGGTCCTAGACTTGGCGCTTGGGTACCGCTTGCCGTGCGGTAGCTGAGAAAACAGTCTATAACTTGGGTGACTGGAGTCTCTGACAATTTTATGGGCTTTCCTCTGACACTGCCTAGGATATAGGTCCTGGATGGCAGGAAGCTTGGCCCCAGTGATGTACTGGGTTGTTCGCACTACCTTATGTAGTGCCTTACGGTCAGACACCGAGCAGTTGCCATACCAGGCGGTGATGCAACCGGTCAGGAAACTCTCGATAGTGCAGCTGTAGAACCTTTTGAGGATCTGGGGACCCATGCCAAATCTTTTCAGTCTCCTGAGGGGGAATGTATGTTTGGACCGTGAAAGTTCGAAAAATGATGTGGACACCAAGGAACATGGAACTCTCGACCCGCTCCACTACAGCCCCGTCGCTGTTAATGGGGGCCTGTTCGGCCCGCCTTTTCCTGTAGTCCACGATCAGCTCCTTTGTCTTGCTCACATTGAGGGAGAGGTTGTTGTCCTGGCACCACACTGACAGTTCTCTGACCTCCTCCCTAGGGGCCGTCTCATCGTTGTACCACTGTTGTGTCGTCAGCAAACTTAATAATGGTGTTGGAGTCGTGTTTGGCCACGCAGTCTTGGGTGAACAGGGAATACAGGAGGGAACTAAGTACACACCCCTGAGGGGCCCCAATGTTAAGGATCAGCGTGGCAGACGTATTGTTGCCTGCCCTAACCCCCTGGGGGCGGCCCGTCAGGAAGTCCAGGATCCAGTTGCAGAGGGAGGTGTTTAGTCCTGGGGTCCTTAGCTTAGTGATGAGCTTCGTGGGCACTATGGTGTTGAACGCTGAGCTGTAGTTGATGAACAGCATTCTCACATAGGTGTTCCTTTTGTTCAGGTGAGAAAGGGCAATGTGGAGTGCGATTGAGATTGCATCATCTGTGGATCTGTTGGGGCGGTATGCAAATTGGAGTGGGTCTAGGGTTTCCGGGAGGATGCTGTTGATGTGAGCTATGACCAGCCTTTCAAAGCACTTCATAACTACAGACGTGAGTGCCACAGGGCGGTAACCATTTAGGCAGGTTACCTTCGCTTCCTTGGGCACAGGGACTATGGTGGTCTGCTTGAAACATGTAGGTATTACAGAGTCGGTCAGGGAGAGGTTGAAAATGTCAGTGAAGACACTTGCCAGTTGGTCCGCACATGCTTTGAGTACACGTCCTGGTAATCCTTCTGGCCCTGCGGCTTTGTGAATGTTGAACTGTTTAAAGGTTTTGTTCACATCGGCTACCGAGTGCGTTATACACAGTCATCTAGAACAGCTGGTGCTCTTGTGCATGATTCGGTGTTGCTTGCTCGGAAGCGAACATTAAAGGCATTTAGCTCGTCTGGTAGGCTCGCATCACTGGGTAGCTCGCGTCTGGGTATCCCTTTGCAGTCCATAATAGTTTTCAAGCCCTGCCACATCCGATGAGCGTCAGAGCCGGTGTAGTAGGATTCACTCTTAATCCTGTATTGACTCTTTGCTTGTCTAATGGTTCGTCTGAGGGCATAACGGGATTTCTTATTAGCGTCCGGATTAGTCTCCCGCTACTTGAAAGCGGCAGCTCTAGCCTTTAGCTCGATGTGGATGTTGCCTGTAATCCATGGTTCCTGGTTGGGATATGAACGTACAGTCACTGTGTGGACGACGTCGTCGATGCACTTATTGATGAAGCCAATGACTGATATGGTGTTTTCCTCGATGGCGTTGGATGAATCCTGGAACATATTCCAGTCTGTGCTAGCAAAACAGTCCTGTAGTGTAGCATCCGCCTCATCTGACCAGTTCCGTATTGAGCGAGTCACTGGTACTTCCTGCTTTAGTTTTTGCTTATAAGCAGAAATCAGGAGGATAGAATCGTGGTCAGATTTGCCAAATGGAGGGCGGGAGAGAGCTTTGTATGCATCTCTGTGTGTGGAGTAAAGGTGGTCTAGGATTTTTTCCCTGGTTGCACATGTGTCATGCTGGTAAAAACTTGTAAAACTGATTTAAGTTTGGCCGCATTAAAGTCCCTGGCCACTAAAAGCGCCACTTCTGGGTGAGCATTTTCTTCTTTGTTCATGGCCTTATAGAGTTGGTTGAGAGCGGTCTTAGTGCCAGCTTCGCTTTGTGGTGGTAAATAGACAGCTACAAATAATACAGACGAGAATTCTCTTGGTAGATAGTGTAGTCGACAACTTATCATAAGGTACTCAGGCGAGCAATACCTCGATACTTCTTTAATATTAGACATCGCGCACCAGCTGTTATTGACAAAAGGACACACACCCCCACCCCTCGTCTTACCAGAGGTAGCATCTGGCACCTCAGAACTGCCAAGCTGGCACCTCAGAACTGTCAAGACAAGGCCATGCTGCAGCCACCCCTTGAAGGATGCAATCCACCATGCATCCTGGTGTTCATTTTCATGGTCCGATAACTCCCTCACCCTCTACTTCCTCAATCCCTCCTAGCTCTTTTGTTCATGGTGATTTGAGTAGTCGTCATGTGGGAGCGATGCCCATTAAATTGCAATTTCCCACCTTTGGGAAAAAGGATGACAGTCCTGATCCGCTAATGTATCTGGAAAGATGTGTGGCAGTCTTCTCTGCCGTTGCTCCGGTACCACTAACCCTGGGTAATCCTTCTGATGATCTCCTTTTACAGGCTGTGAGAAGAGCTSAGCTGGAACAGCCAGAGGRGTTAAGGCTGTTGGAACAGCTGCAGAATAATGCTGATGTRTGTACTTCAAAGCTAGGACGCACCGGACTCCTGAAGCACAAAATATTCCTTACAYAGGAAATGCCGATCAAGCAAAAGCCATATCGTTTGTCCCCAGCGAAGCTAATCATCCAAAAGGGACTCATTAATGATATGTTGACACAAGATATAATAGAACGTTCCTCCTCTCCCTGGGCTGCTCCTGTTGTCCTCATTCCAAAAAACACCGGTGGTCTTAGATTTTGTGTGGACTATAGGAAGACCAACAATGTTTCCCAGACTGATGCCTATCCTCTTCCCACCATCCACGAGATCCTGGAGTCATTGTCTGGCGCTGTTGTGTTCACTACCCTTGACCTCAATAGTGGCTATTGGCAGGTTGAGATGGACCAGGAAAGCAAGGACAAGACTGCTTTTGTCTGTGCTGAGGGCTTGTTTTCCTTTAAGGTGATGCCTTTTGGATTAAAGAATGCACCTGCCACTTTCCAAAGACTCATGGAGATTGCGTTAGGTGAGCTCAAAGGGAAGATATGTTTCGTCTACCTGGACGATATAATTATCTACTCCCAGAACAGAGARCAACACTTTCAAGACCTTCAAGCAGTGTTGGACAAGCTAAGAGAAGCTGGTCTGACAGTGAACATGAAGAAGAGCAACTTCTGCCAAACCTCCTTGAAGTTCCTGGACCCTATTGTGTCTTTTGACGGCATTCATGTGGATCCTGAAAAGACCAAGGCTGTACAAGACTTCCCTGTGCCAACCACACTCAAGGCCCTTCAACGGTTCCTTGGGATGGCTGGATGGTACCATCGGTTTGTGTGGAACTTCTCCCAGGTGGCAGAACCCCTCAACGCGTTGAAGCGAAATTCCGATGGACGGCAGAGTGCCAGACCTCCTTTGAAACCCTGAAACGACACCTCGTCACACCTCCCATTTTGGGTCATCCCAACTTTGACTGCCCTTTTGTTGTTTACACTGATGCAAGTGATGTTGGACTTGGTGCTGTCCTAGTCCAACAGACTGGACTTGGCACTGAAGGAGTGTTAGCGTTCGCCAGTCGGACATTGAATGTAGCAGAACGGAACTACTCCACAACTGAGCAAGAGTGCCTTGCAGTTGTCTGGGCTTTGGAAAAGTGGAGGTACTACCTGGGGGGAAGACACTTCACTGTGGTCACTGACCATTCCTCCCTTGTGTGGGTGTTCAAGGCCAACAAACCAAGCACCAGGCTCATCAGATGGGCTCTACGGTTGCAAGAGTTCACCTTTGCAGTAGAATACAGGAAAGGAAAATACAACACTGTTCCAGATGCCTTATCCATCCATTATACTCCAGACGCTGCTTGCTATGGCCAGGTAGTCCATCTCCACGACTTGAGAGCTCTTGTCTCAAAGAACATGATCCAGGCTCGACTCAAGCAGAAGAGGAATTCTGATAAGAAGAGACGAGACATGCAGTTCCAGCTTAGTGATCGGGTGTGGCTTCGCTCTCATCCTTACTCGAAAGCTGAACAATTCTTCTCGGCCAAGCTCGCTCCTAAATGGCAAGGACCATATAGGATTGTGGAGCAGATGGGCCCTTTGAACTACCGAGTGGTGAAAGAGGACACAGGTGAAGATATGCGCGTTGTCCATGTCTCACGCCTTAAGACCTGTTACCCCTCGGCTGAGGAATTGGAGGAGATTGAGCGCCGCAAGGTCCTGGATATCTTTGAAGAGGAAAGTGAGGAGACTTTTCTCGGATTCCCAGACCCAGAAGTCTCACGCCTTAATGCCTGTGACCCCTTAGCTGAGGAGCGTGAGCTCCAAAAAGTAATGAATATTTTTGTAGGAGGGGGATTACACACACTGTACTTTAAAACCATTTCATTATCAGTCAAGATATTGCACTTTAGGCTGTTTGTCTGCATCAATGTTTTGCTTCATGTGCATAAAATGCGTATAGCATATGTATGACATGGTTAGACCATGGGTATGACATGGGTAGACCATGGATATAGCATGAGTATGACATGGTATGACATGGGTATACCATGGGTATAGCATGAGTATGACATGGTATGACATGGGTATACCATGGGTATAGCATGGGTATGACATGGTATGACATGGGTATGACATGGTATGACATGGGTAGACCATGGGTATGGCATGGGTATACCATGGGTATACCATGGGTATAGCATGGTATGACATGGGTATACCATGGGTATATCATGGGTATGACATGGTATGACATGGGTAGACCATGGGTATGACATGGTATGACATGGGTATACCATGGGTATGACATAGGTATGACATGGGTATGACATGGGTATGACATGGGTATGCCATGGGTATGCCATGGGTATGGCATGGGTATAACATGGGTATGACATGGTATGGTATACCATGGGTATACCATGGGTATGACATGGGTATGACATGGGTATACCATGGGTATGACATGGGTATGACATGGGTACACCATGTGTATAACATGGGTACGACATGGGTATAATATGGGCATGACATGGGTATAACATGGGTATGACATGCGTATGACATGGGTACACCATGTGTATAACATGGGTATAATATGGGCATGCCATGGGTATAATATGGGCATGACATGGGTATAACATGGGTATGACATGGGTATAACATGGGTACGACATGGGTATAAAATGGGCATGACATGGGTCTAATGTTGACTAGTTGTAGTAGTAGGTGAGGATAGACATCCAGAGGGTTGTGGTTTGTGACTGCATTTAGGCCGTGTTGGAGTATTGCAGTTCATTGAAATTCTGCTTGTGTAAAGATTGTGATTTTTAGTTCCTACTGCTTTTCACGTTAAGAAATTCTACCTGGGTCTCAAATTCAGAGTGAAGTAATTATATAAACGATTTGTAAAATGATAGCATACCTCTTAAACCAATTACTCTATTGATGTTAGAATAAGGTTAGGATATTAGATGATATTGTTTATGTCCTTAGGAAAGCATTGGTGTTGAGTTCTGTATTGGATCTGAATCACTGGTGTTTAACAGTCACGTTAGGAGCTCGTCTACACTGGAACTGAAACTCTGGTGTTTAACAGTCCTGTTAGGAGCTCGTAGATGATAAATAAGTTTGATTTGTATGAGCATGTGGGTCTCTGTGTGCATGATAGAAACGGCGTGTGTCCATGTTCACAGCAATGCATGTGTTTACGCGTGTGTGAGGTGACTGCATGCAATCAACAAATGCCTCGAGGAAGGAATACGTGTCGTTTTAGTTTGTGTCGTTCATCTATCTCTCTGCTTCAATATTTCAACATGTCAATCTCTTTTCTCTCTCTCCAACAAATCCACACCCTGAGGCATCCTCCATTGTGCCTTTTTTCCCAAGATTATGTCTTGAATTGATTGTTCGTCAGAGGTCTTGAAATGGAAACCACAATCTGTTTTGAATCGAGCAAGAGAGCTTAGTGACACAACGATCCAAAACCACTCAAGTTCATTTTGTTGATGACACATCCTTCAACTGGTCATAAAGTAATCACAGGCCTTGTTTTCTGTTGAATACTTGAGCCTGGTCGAATCAATTGACTCTATTGGACCGATCCTTGGACCGGGACTCCATATTGCTGACAATGTCTGACCCCCACTGAGTCAGCCCCCAAATTGCCCTGAATACAAAGTCCGAGGCCCAGACACATGAGGGAAAAGCAGGGAACTAATGGGACATTTAAATAAACCAGGCTGGAGTTGCCTTAAGACCCAGAGATAAACCAGGTGTCACGACTCCTACCGAAGGTGGCTCCCCTTCCTGTTYGGGTGGCGCTCGGCGGTCGTCGTCACCGGCCTACTAGCTGCCACTGATTTCTTCCTCCCCCTCCTTGTGTGTTTATTGGTTACACCTGTTTGTTGTTAGGTTGATTAGCGGGGCTTTAGTGCGGGATTGTTTTGTGTACTGTTTGTACATGCTTGTATGTCACGGTTCGTGTACGTTATATTGTCGGAACTATTTAGTTCCCCTTGTGTGTTGGGGCATTTGGTTTTAGTGGCGTTGTGTTTCACCTCTGTGGTGATTRAAGTTACGCTACTCTGAACTCTCTGTCTCCTGCGTCTGACTCCTTCCTCCACTACACCCCGGGCATTACACCAGGCTGGAGTGGCCTTAAGACCCAGAGATTAAACTGGACTGGAGGCCTTGAAAAATAAAATAAAATCAATTGATTGAAAATAAGAAAATATGGGAGTCCATAGGCTATGACGACTCCAGTGTAATGACTGGAGCTTACTCAGGTGTTCTAAAGCTCATATCAGACCAAGAGCCTAAYGCTTCTTAGGTTGTTCTTTACGAGTTTTAGTTGAGAAAAAACGATCTCTCCACAGAAGCGACAGTTACAGGGATGGTAAAAATAGCTTGATTGCCGTAGCAACATCAGGGAAAGTGGGCAGAAGGGAGTGGTGCTTCAAATACAGCAGTTGTGCAACATATTTAATTGAGCCTGTCATTCTCATTAATTTCTCCTTTTATAAATAGCACATACATATGTTAGGCTATATAGCTATAGAGAGGAGGCTACACTGCATAATGAAACAATCCCAGTAAGCTAGTGTCTTGAGGGTGGACTGACTGTATCATTTTGCATTAATAGGCCTATCATAGATTCGATGTCGCAATTTCATCCTCATGAACAGTGTTCGGTAGTCTATACTTTGTGAGTGGCTGCTCATTGACGTGTGCAAACACGGGGGGGGGGGTCCTTGCGGGAGGGTCCAGAGAAACTGTGTTACACCGGTGCATGCTGTCAAGTTGGTATGGATTCGGGAGACAGGTGCAGGAACGCGTAATAGTTATTTTTATTGTACCCAAATTACGGCGTGCCGTGTGAAGGCACGGGGATTAAGACCAAACAAACACGTAACAAAACACAGGGTTGAAACCCAAAACAAAAGAGCGAGGAGTATCTCGAATAAATAACACAAGCGCACAATGATTAACAYACGGGACGAGACMCRTAATCATCTGCGCAATACACAAGGGGAAGRAAGCCCAAAACACACAGCACAGGTACKCACACGCRCCAACGGACAGTGTAACAATAATGGACAGGMCAATGGAAACCAAAGGGAACACTTATACAAGTACTAATCARTGGGAAYAGGGGACAGGTGTGTGTAATGAATGTTCCGGAAGGATCCGTGACACATACACTGTCACTATTCTATTATCAATGGCAGTTAGGATAGGTGATATCTGACAAACAAACATATACTATGCTGAGTTTGAACAGGTCAACCTGAACATACCTAATTCTGGTCTCACCATCAACGACCGTTGGTGAGCAGGCAAGAGGTGAGGTCTTTGCCAGAGCCTCATTGATGGGCATAGTAGATCAGCTTCTGGCCCCTCATATCTCTCTCTCTCTTTCTCTTTCACACACAGACACACACACAGTCCGCACACGCACACACAGCACTGATTAGATTATCAATGGTGGTTATGATTAGTCTGGAGGAACCAACTTGATTACTGTGTTCACCTTTCTATTCCACTTCAGATATCATAAAATGTGAAGTGAAATAGAATGGGGAACACAGTGACCAGGCTGGTTCCACCAGGCTAGGTTATACCCTGGACATTATATGGTGAACACAGTGATCAGGCTGGTTCCACCAGACAGGCTAGGTTTACCCTGGACATGATATGGTGACACAGTGATCAGGCTGGTTCCACTCCAACAAGACTAGGTTATACCCTGGACATGAATGGTGAACACAGTGATCAGGCTGGTTCACCAGACTAGTTATACCCTGGACATGATATGGTGAACACAGTGATCAGGCTGGTTCCACCAGTAGTTATACCCTGGACATGAATATGGGAACTCAGTGATAGGCTGGTTCCACAGCTAGGTTATACCCTGGACAATGATATGGTGAACACAGTGATCAGGCTGTTCCAGCCATAGGTTATACCCTGGACATATATGGTGAACACAGTGATCAGGCTGGTTCCACCAGCTAGTTATACCTGGACATGATATGGTGAACACAGTGATCAGGCTGGTTCACCAGGCTAGGTTATACCCTGGACATTTATGGTGAACACAGTGACCAGGCTGGTTCCACCATGGCCAAAGTTATGAACGTGAATTGAGACAAAACTCATAAACAGTTTTGACCTTTGACAGGTCAAATGTGACAACCTGATTGAAGTGTCCTCCCTGTTTATGAATAGAAATGATCACAGCGAAGGCATGTCTGGTGATGCTGAGGGTCCCCTTGCTGGTCTTCTCTGTGCTGCATGTTCAGGCTGAAACTAGACATCTCCTTGAACAACTCAGCAGGCAATCCTCATAAACCTAGTTACCACAGCCACAAAGTAAAAACTTTGGCTGTGGATGCATGTCAGTCCGTATAGGGCTTTTAAGTCTAAAACGGCAGGGGGCGATGAAACAAACTGAGCCCATTAAATAAAGGGAAGCGAAGTGGTCAGAGGGGGATTGCATGTGGAGCTTGACAAAAAGAGGCAGTTTGACATAATTATGTTGATTTAATTGTAATCCCAACATATTTACTCGTTCCATGCTCCTTTTAGATGAGAATGCATTCATGACCAATAATCAAATTTTTTTGCTAAGCAGGGAATGCAACTTGTAGTGTATTGGAGCTTTAATAAGTCTTCTAAAGTTTGTAATGCCCATTAGTTATAATCAATATAATTCACATTTCACAATAATTCAGTTGCTGAGGATTTATTTTCCTGCTGTAGCAAACTGGCTCAATTAAGATACTACATCTGTAAAAAAAATTGACCCTAGAATCAATGTTTCTGACTCATATTGATGGCCACATAGGGATGTTTTCAAAGGGATCAGTTGCTTTTAGGGCAGTTGCACTTTAAGAGAGCTATCTCATGATCAGGGCATTCAGCTTCATTAGGAGAAATCGACACACTTGTCCAATTCTTTCTCCTAGCAACGTCTCAGGCGACATGACCTTTTAAACAGCGTCAATGGATTTCTCACTCGCTGCCTCCGCACAACTATTGCACGGAGATTGGTAAAAAAACTCACAACAATACACGCAGGGTACTCAACAATCTCAGAGCTGCGTTATTTTTCAACATCACACATGACAACCTGGATATGGGAGAGCAATGGGTGAGATAGGGGGGGGATATTGACAAGAGACAGTTAGATACGGTATTCCTTTGATGAACTAACATATTTGGAGCCATGAATGGTTCGGAGAAGAAAGCCCGACATCTGGGAAAGCCAGTGTAGACAGAAACGAGGCTGAATGTCCACAGTCCTCTATACTCACGAATTCACAATCGTTCATTATTTGGCTGACTGATCAAAGCTGTCTGGCGCTTCGTTTTTATTTCTGAAAATGGTTATCACAATTCATAATGCAATGTTTACTGTATGAATAATGATTTATATGGCAATAATTCATATGGTGGGCATCTTTAAGATCTCAGGGGTTGTCTTGGTTATCGAATATGATACTGGAATATGATTCATTCTTAAACTGTAAGAGTATGACCTAAGTATGATCTACTGATCTAGTGGAGGACATGCAGCTGTATCATCTATGTGTCCCCTTCTATTGTGTAGCCAGCATGCGTCCTACTAGTGTTGCACTCCTCCCATACTATAATTAAGCAATAAAGGCACAGATGGTGTGGTATACGGCCAATAAATCAAATCAAATCAAATCAAGTTTATTTTATAATAGCCTTCGTACATCAGCTAATATCTCGAAGTGCTGTACAGACACCAGCCTAAAAACTAAACAGCAAGCAATGCAGGTGTAGAAGCACGAGGTGGCTAGGAAAAACTCCCTAGAAAGGCCAAAACCTAGGAAGAACCTAGAGAGGAACCAGGCTATGAGGGTGGCCAGTCTCTTTTGGCTGTGCTGGGTGGAGATTATAACAGAACTATGCAAGATGTTCAAAATGTTCATAAGTGACAAGCATGGTCAAAAATAATCATGAATAATTTCAGTGGCTTTTCATAGCCGATCATCAAGAGTTGAAAATAGCGGTCCGGGACAGGTGGCGGTTCCATAACAGAGCAGAAAGTGAAACTGGAATAGCAGCAAGGCGGTGGACTGACAATGTAATGACAAATCACAGCTAAAGGGTTTCTTACAACGATGCAACGAGGAGTGGTTCGTACAACCCTTAGCTGTGGTATATTACCCATAACACAAACCCTGAGGTGCATTATTGCTATATAAACTGGTTACCAACGTAACTAGACCAGCAAATAGTTACGTTTTGTCATCAAATCGAATAAAATTGTATTTGTCACATGCACCAAATACAGCAGGTGTAGACCTTACAGTGAAATGCTTACTTACATGCCTTAACCAACAATGCAGTATATTTTACTAAATAACTAAAGTAAAAAATGTAATAAAACAACACACCATAAAATTACAATAACAATAACAAGTATAGGGGGTACAAGTACAAGAGTCAATGTGCGGGGGTACAGGTTAGTAGAGGTAATATGTACATATAGGTAGGGGTTAAGTGACTACTGTATGCATATATAATAACGGCGGTAGCAGCAGTGTGAAAAACAAAGGGGCGGGGGCTGTCAATGTAAATATTCCGGTGGAATTTGAGTATTGTTCAACAGTCTTAGTGGGGGTAGAAGCTGTTCAACAGTCTTAATAGCTTGGGGTAGAAGCTGTTCAGGAGTTATAGCTTGGGGGTGGTTTAGATAGCATTGGGGTAGACTGTTCAGGAGTCTTATAGCTGGGGTAGAAGCTGTTCAGGAGTCTTATAGTATGGGGTAGAAGCTGTTCACAGTCTTATAGCTTGGGGGTAGAATGTTCAGGAGCCTTTATAGCTTGGGTAGAAGTGTTCAGGAGTCTTATAGTTGGGTAGAAGCTGTTAGGAGTCTTATAGGCTTGGGGGTAGAAGCTGTTCAGGAGTCTTAGTTGGGTGAAAGCTGTTCAGAGTCTTATAGTTGGGGTAGAAGCTGTCAGGATCTTATAGTTGGGGTAGAAGCGTTCAGAGTCTTATAGCTTGGGGGTAGAGCTGTTCAGGAGTCTATGCTTGGGGTAGAAGCTGAGGAGGAAGCTGTTCAGGAGTCTTATAGCTGGGGGTAGAAGCTGTTCAGGAGTCTTATAGCTTGGGGGTAGAATCTGTTCAGGAGTCTTATAGCTTGGGGGTAAAGCTGTTCAGGAGTCTTATACTTGGGGTAGAAGCTGTTCAGATTTATAGCTTGGGTAGAAGCTGTTCAGGAGTTTATAGCTTGGTGTAGAAGCTGTCAGAGTCTTATAGCTTGGGGTAGAAGCTGTTCAGGAGTCTTATAGCTTGGGGGTAGAAGCTGTTCAGGGCCTTATAGCTTGGTGTAGAAGCTGTCAGGAGTCTTATACCTATTCTCAGTACCGTTTGCCATGCGGTGGCAGAGAGAACAGTCTATGACTTGGGTGACTGGAATCTTTAAAATTTTTGGGGCCTTCTCTGACACTGCTAGGATATAGGTCCTGGATGGCAGAAGCTTGGCCCCAGTGATGAATTGGGCCATACCACTACCCTCTGTAGTGCCTTACGGTCGGATGCCGAACAGTTGCCATACTAGGCGGTGATACAAAGGTCAGGATGCTCTCGATGGTGCAGCTGACCCATGCCAAATCTGTTCAGTCTCCTGAGGAGAAAAGGTGTTGTCGTGCCCTCTTACGACTGTCTTGGTGTGTTTGTACATGATAGTTTGTCGTGATGTGGACAACCAAGGAACTTGAAACTCTCACAGTTCATTACAGCCCGTCGATGTTAATGGGGCCTTATTCGGCCTCCTTTTCCTCTAGTCCAAGATAATCTCCTTTGTCTTGCTCACATTGAGGAGAGGTTGTTCTCCTTGTACCACACTGCCAGGTCTGACCTCCTCCCTAGAGGCTTTCTCATCTTTGTCCGTGATCAGGCCTACCACTGTTGTGTCGTCAGCAAACTAATGGATTGTGTTGGATTCATACTGACCACGTAGTCGTGGATGAACAGGGATTGCAATGAGGGATTAAGCACGCACTCTAGGGACCCGGCATTGAGGATAGGTGCAGATGCGTTGTTGCCTACCCTTACACCTGGGGGCTCGCCGTCAGGAAGTCCAGAATCCAGTTGCAGAGGGAGGTGTTGAGTCCCAGGGTCCTTAGCTAGTGATGAGCTTTGTAGGCATATGGTTCTCATACCCATGGTATACAGTCTGATAACATGGCTGTCAGCCATAGATTCAGGGTCGAACCACCAGTTTATAATGTTATTTTTGCTATATCCACTAATGGCAACTTACCCAATCACGATAAACAGCGGGCCTGTTTCATTGGCCTGTTCAATCTGGCCTGTTTTGCTGTGTGCAAGGGCTCACACACGTGATGCTCTGCAGATTAGGAGTAAAAGCCATCCATTCGGTTTCTGCTCGGCTCCCTTTCTCATCTATTGCTTTCTCTCTCTTTCTATCTCCCCTCCCTTTCGTCTCTGCTGCTCTGCCTGTCTCGGCTCCAGCCGGAATGCACACCAAGCCAGGCGGAAAGCCATTTATCAAGCCTTCTTCATCTTAACTCAGCACTTTAGGCAGGAATAGCATTAATCAGAGGTGGAGGAGAAGGATGTGCTGGGCAAAGGGCG
>NW_019948878.1:0-13410 GCF_002910315.2 Salvelinus sp. IW2-2015
ACACACCCTATCCCTTCAACCCTCAAATTAAGTGGACACTTCTGATGACGTCTGATGAGTATACACTTGCAGGGCGAGGGAGGAGGGAATGATTTGTTTTAAATGGACCGCTCCTGCCCGAAAATTCGTTGCTCATTCGTTCATCCCGCGATGATTGTGTTTTCAGCCACCGGTGGCTTGTGGGTGCTTTATATGCGCTAAAGTCAATTATGATCGCATGTCTACTTATATTAACTATATAATTATTAGTATTACGCCTACTGTATGATAACMTGCAAATTAATTCGCTAAGTTACGTTAGCCTGCCTAGCTAGAACTTCTGGGGGAAAATGTTTTATTTCTACAATTTCCAAAAGATAACCAAACAAAAACATACTTACTTTTTAACGAGACGTATTTGTGCCGTCATGTGCATTAGTAGCACAATTTCTAACTTATTTGCATTTGTTTTTTACCTACACTTATGTATGTTGACTTCTCCATTGATGTTGTTTTTAAGTTTTCGCAGATTTTTCTTAGCGGATATACAATCGTCACAAACTGAATTAGGTTCAGGCTCCGGCGTGAACAGAATTTTACACTCGCAAATGACTAAAAACTAGGGCTGAGGGGCTTATGTTGCAAACTTCCCTTGCTTGGCTAATCATTTGGACCACCTACCAAGATGGCGACGGGGATTCCCCCAAGGGCATAAGGCAAGGGTAAGTGGACAAGGGAGTGTCTTTTAAGTGTTTGGACCGCAGCCTTGGTCATTACTGAGACTGTTTCACAGAAGGAGGAAACATCTAACCAGATACACTACATGACCAACAGTATGTTGACACCTGCTCGTCGAACATCTCATTCCAAAATCATGGGCATTAATATGGAGTTGGTCCTCCCCCTTTTCTGCTATAACAGCCTCCACTGTTCTGGGAAGGCTTTCCACTAGATGTTGGAACATTGCTGCGGGGACTTGCTTCCATTCAGCCACAAGAGCATTAGTGAGGTTGGACACTGATGTTGGGCGATTAGGCCTGGCTCGCAGTAGGCGTTCCAATTCATCCCAAAGGTGTTTGATGGGGTTGAGGTCAGGGCTCTGTGCAGGCCAGTCAAGTTCTTGTACACCGATCTCAACAAACCATTTCTGTATGGACCTCTCTTTGTGCACAGGGGCATTGTCATGCTGAGACAGGAAAGGGCCTTCCCCAAACTGTTGCCACAAAGTTGGAAGCACAGAATCGTCTAGAAAGTCATTGTATGCTGTACKGTTAAGATTTCCCTTCACTGGAACTAAGGGGCCCAAAACATGAAAAATAACCCCAAACCATTATTTCTCCTCCACCAAACTTTACAGTTGGCACTGTGCATTGGGGCAGGTAGCGTTCTCTTGGCATCCGCCAAACTCAGATTTATCTGTCATACTGCCAGATGGTGAAGCAGACACTCCAGAGAACGCGTTTCCACTGCTCCAGAGTCCAATGGCGGCGAGCTTTACACCACTCCAGTTGACGTTTGGCATTGCGCATGGTGATTTTAGGCTTATGTGCGGCTGCTCGGCCATGAAAACTAATTTCATGACGAACAGTTATTGTGCTGACGTTGCTTCCAGAGACAGTTTGGAACTCGGTTGTGAATGTTGCAACTCGGAACAGGCGATTTTTACGCGCTACGCGCTTCAGCACTCGGCGGTCCCGTTCTGTGAGCTTGTGTGGCCTACCACTTTGCGGTTAAGCCGTTGTTGCTCCTATATGTTTCCACTTCACAATAACAGCTCTTACAGTTGACCGGGGGGAGGTCTAGCAGGGCAGAATTTTGACCATCTGACTTGGAAAGGTGGCATCCTATGACGGTGCCATGTTGAAAGTCACTGAGCTCTTCAAGTAAGGACATTCTACTTATAATGTTTGTTTATGGAGATTGCATGGCGGTGTGCTCGATTTTGTACTTCTGTCAGCAATGGGTGTGGCTGAAATAGGCTGAATCTTACTCATTTCAAGGGTGTCCATACATACATACAGAGAGACAGAGAGAGAAGAGAGAGAGACAGAGAGGAGAGAAGAGAGAGACAGAGAGAGACAGAGAGAGACAGAGAGAGACAGAGAGAGACAGGAAGAGACAAGAGAGAGACAGCAGAGAGAGACAGAGAGGAGAGAGAGAGAGGAGAAGAGAGAAGAGAGAGGAGAGAGAGAGAGAGAGAGAGAGAGAGAGAAGAGAGAGAGATTGAGGATTATAATAATAACTGCTTTGATGTCATACAAGCCAAACACCCGTGAGTCCAAATGTCCATGACACGAATCATATCCTGGGTGTTCTGTTACAGAGTCTGTCTACTGAGTGCACCTGAAATCATTCATGACATCATAACCTGGTTGTTCTGAAACAGAGTCGTCTACTGATGCACCTGGATACATTCATGAATCATATCCTGGGTTGTTCTGCCAGAGTCTGTCTACTGAGGCACCTGAATACATCACATATATCCTGGTATGTTCTGAACAGAGTCTGATTACAAAATTACGATCCGTTTCTCTGAATTACCTGTGAAAGCCTGAACACTGTTACGACTGTATTTAATAACTTAGCTGGTCATGTTGGCAAGAGAAACATGCGTTTCAAAATCAGGCCCACCTGACCCAGATGTGGATTTATAAAATGGGTCTGTTTTTTTTGTTGTATTGAGTAAACAACAACAAGTAATCGTGTGATGGCGGAGATGCAGGGTTGTGTTCCTAATGAAACACTACCAGGGTGTCAACTCTAGTTTCTGAACGGCACAGCTAGGAGAGATCCAAAAAATGACCTTATAGTTGAAAGACTCTTCTTTTAGCATACAAGTGCATTGAAATTGCTTAGGACTGTGCACATCTGGAGGGTGTGTGGCCACTTGGAGAACTAGTTAGTCCTCTCACTTCAAACCCCAGTCTGGAGAGGTGTGTGTCCACTTGGAGACACCAGTTAGTCCTCTCACCTGAAACCCACAGTCTGGAGAGGTGTGTGTCCATTGGAGACACTAGTTAGTCCTCTCACTCAAACCACAGTCTGGAGAGGTGTGTGGCCACTTGGAGACACTATTAGTCCTCTCACTCAAACCCACAGTCTGGAGAGGTGTGTGTCCACTTGAGAACCTAGTTAGTCCTTCCACTGAACCCAGTCTGGAGGGTGTGTGTCCACTTGGAGACACTAGTTAGTCCTCTCACTGAAACCCACAGTCTGGAGAGGTGTGTGCCACTTGGAGACACTAGTTAGTCCTCTCACTGAAACCCACAGTCTGGAGAGGTTTTGTGTGTCCCACTTGGGAGCACTAGTTTAGTCCTCTCACTAACCCACGTCTGGAGAGGTGTGTGTCCACTTGGAGACACCAGTTGTCCTCTCATCCTGAAACCCACAGTCTGGAGCAGGTGATGTGCCACTTGGAGACACCAGTTAAGTCCTCTCACTGAAACCCAGCAGTCTGGAGAGGTGTGTGTTCACTTGAACACTAGTTAGTCCTCTCACTCAAACCCAGAGTCTGGAGAGTGTGTGTCCACTTGAGACACTAGTTAGTCCTCTCACTGAAACCCACAGTCTGGAGAGGTGTGTGTCCACTTGAGACACTAGTTAGTCCTCTCATCAACCCACAGTCTGGAAGGGTGTGTCACTTGGAGACACTAGTTAGTCCTCTCACTAAACCACAGTCTGGAGAGGTGTGAGGCCACTTGGAGACACTAGTTAGTCCTCTCACTCAAACCCACAGTCTGGAGAGGTGTGTGTCCACTTGGAGACACTAGTTAGTCCTCTCACTGAAACCCACAGTCTGGAGAGGTGTGGTCCACTTGGAGACACCGTTATCCTCTCACTCAAACCCAGTCTGGAGAGGTGTGTGTCCACTTGGAGACACTAGTTAGTCCTGCTCACTGAAACCCACAGTCTCTGGAGAGGTGTGGTCCACTTGGAGACACCCGTTAGTTCTCTCACTGAAACTCACAGTCTGGAGAGGTGTGTGCACTTGGAGACATTAGTTAGTCTTCACTCAAACCCACAGTCTGGAGAGGTGTGAGTGAACTTGGCGTCAAACAGTTAGTCCTCTCACTCACGTGGACGTGGATTAAGGCGCCCCGCCCTCTCTGATTCAGAGGGGTTGGTTAAATGTGGAAGACACATTTCAGTTGTACAACTGACAGGAATCCGCCCTTTCCCATTGTTTTTATGTTGCACCTACCCCCATGTTCCAGGAATCCCCCTTTCCAATTGTTTTATGTTGCAGCTACCCCATGTTCCAGGAATCCCCCCCTTTCCATTGTTTAATGTTGCAGCTACTCCCCATGTTTCCAGGAAGTCCCCTTTCCCATTGTTTTATTTGCAGCTACCCCAGATGTTCCAGAATCCCCCCCTTTTCCCCTTGTTTTATGTTGCAGCTACTCCCCATGTTCCAGGAATCCCCCCTTTCCCATGTGTTTATGTTGCAGTACCCCACATGTTCCAGAATCCCCCCCTTTCCCATTGTTTTATGTTGCAGCTACCACATGTTCCAGGAATCCCCCCTTCTCCATGTTTTTATGTGTGCAGCTACCCACACGTCAGGAATCCCCCTTCCATTGCTTATTTCGCTACCACATTTCCAGGAATCCCCCCTTTCCCATTGCTTTAGTGCAGCTACCCACATCGTTTCCAGGATCCCGCCCTTTCCCATTGCTTTATGTTGCAGCTACTCCACACGTTCCAGGAATCCCCCATTTCCCATTTGCTTTGTTTGCAGCTTACGTCCTCATCTTCGCAGGAATATTCTCATGTTACATGTACAATCCAACGATGACAATATTTTTTCACATTTCCGTTATCAACAAAACGCAGCGGAAACGTACAGTAAATGTAAAATGCACATAAAACCAACAGTGGTATGTTTTGGATTCAGTCTTGTGTCAGGTGAACTGTTGTGTCCTAAGCTCTCGATTAATAACGTTCCTATAAATCTCCAAGTGTTTCCTTTCTACTGCTACCATGATTATGCTTTGATATTTTATTCTGTAAAAAAAACATTTCAATTTAGCTCTATCCATGAGTAGGCCAATTCCAGGCGGTAAGGGGTTTTAACAACACGAGGCTACGTTACAATACAGATAGACATTTTAGCAGGGCTGTGTGAACGCAACAAGAGCTCACCGTTTAGCTATTAACCCTTCAGATTGTGACGTTGATGTGGGTTGCGTACGACGTTGACTAGGTGAAGCTCGCGTGAATGTTCTGTATTCCGGGCGTGCAGAGCGTAACTTAATAGAATTCTGTGTATTATGAACACTGTACGTTTGGTCAAATCCAAAGATGATTAATAGGCTCGTACCGTTGTACCACATTGTGACGTCCGCTGTCCAAATGTTGTTTTACATTGTTGCACTTCTCTCGATGAACATCTGTCGTTTAACAATTATCAAGCCATGCCGCACACGTGATAAGAAACCACATTATTTAAATGTAACACCCCCGCCCCAACAGAAGATACAATGTAGCTTAGTCCCTTCTCCCCTCACCGCTGTACTGACAACAAACTAACGACATCCTCTCTGTCCATCTTATAACRATATTCTCTACAACCAGGGGATATTCAACTKTTATCCTACGAGAGCGTTTCCCCAAAAGTCGGTGCACGTTTTGTTTGTTGTTGCCCGAACACAACACAGCGGATTCAAAGTATCAAAGCTMGYRGATTAGTTAACTATTTGAATCCGCTGTGTAGTGCTAGGACAACAATAACAAAAAAACGTGCACCGACTTTGGATATCCCGACCCTACYAGGTCCGGAGCCTGCTAGTTKTGTTCTACCCGGTCATTCATTTCACCCACCTGGTGTCCCAGGTCTAAATCRCTAATTAGAGGGGGACATAATAAATAAAATGTAAAAAGCATTGGAACTGGTTTCGAGTTCCAGAGTTGTATTTGAGGGGGTRCACCAGGATATACACACACATCTTCCTTTCTCTCTTTCAWTCAAACCTGACGACAGAAAGACAGCCAGACAGAACGGCATCAATCGACCACTTGTCGTATTAGTCCGATATGTTTTTGCCGTAGTCCTCAGGCCTGCGGCTTGAGTTGTGCCCCTTCCCCATGTCAATGGCACACACTTGGGGGGTYCACTGTGTGCGACTTGGCCGCGTCCGCTTTACCCAGGCCCGAGAAAGACCCAGAGCTCCCGGTCTCCGTCTAGGGGAAAAACACACGGAGCGGGTACCCTTCTCTTTGGCAGGGTTGCAATGCAGTGGCTTTAACATATCTGCGTCAAATAATGTGACACACGGACTACACACATTTGAACCGCATAAAGCAGGCATAAGATCCAGCGAAAGCCATATGCAAAATATCGCTAACGTATCAAGTCGATAGCCTGTTCTATCAGGCAATGGAATAGGAAACAGGTTGCTACAGGACATTTCAAGACTGTGTCGCCTATACTACGAAAACGATCTGCTGTTGCTACTAGCCTACGGTCATATCCACCTATCCGTTGATATGTTGCTACTAGCCTACGGTCATATCCACCTATCCCATTGATATGTTGCTACTAGCATACCGTCATATCAACCTATCCGTTGATCTGCTGTTACTACTACAGTAGTCTACCGCCACATCCACCGTTTCCGTTCAGATAGTCATTAGAAACACGATTCCAATATCAAAACAGAGATAATAGCCTAATCGATCATCGTTATTATTGACGCTGCGAAACTCAACCCGATCGTTGTATCGATCAGGCCTGGATATTGCTTGTAATATTATGTGACTAGAGAGTTACAATGATGAACAAGTAGGTAGGCTACAATTTAACACAACGCTATATGTTTCCCCTCATTGTCAGCCAGTCAAGACGATGGGAAAACCTCTGCGTAGGGAGAGAAATAGATCTAGAGAGWGAAAAGAGAGAGAMYMGGGGGGGGGGGTGTCGAGAGAAAAGTGTGTAGAACACAATCCAAGCGATAGCCCCCCAAAAAACGGAGCCTTGCTTTGTTATGATTGTGAGATAGGCCTTGCACTTGAGAAAGCTATTGAAGGCGCCAGCGTGCTGGCTTTTCAAGAGAAGACAGGTTTGTGCACTTGCACAAATGAGTGGAACTGAGCGCACTGCCTAACTCTTGGCCCAATTGATACATGACCATATTAGAGGACATATTTCCTCAGATTAAACAGAATCCCACCAAGAATTTGAAAACAAATCCAATTTGATAAGACTCATATCTATGGGAGAAATATCCAAGCGTCGCATGACAGCGGATTTGTGACTGTGTGCACAAGAAGGACCATTGAGAACAAACACATTTGTAAAGACAAACCAGTATTTTGTTATTTAATTTTATTGTGTGCTTTACCATTGTTAACATTGTTACACTGTATATATCAATATGACATTATGCTATGTCTTCTGTTTTGAATGTGTATTGTAGGTATGCTTAATTTGTGTTGTTTATTTCAATTTTGTATGATATCTACTCACTTGGCTTGCAATGTTAACCATGTTTCCATGCCAATATAAGCCCTTGAATTTGAATTGATGAATGGAGAAGAGAGGAGAGAAGAAGAGAGAAGAGAGAGAGAGAGAGGAGAGAGAGAGAAAGGAGCGAGAGGACAGAGACGGACGAGAGAGAGAACGAGGCAGAGCAGAGAGAGACCGAGAGAGAGGCCTGAGAGAGAGCCGAGAGCGAAACGAGAGAAGAACCGAGAGCAAACCGAGAGAGACAGAGAGGAACGAGAGAGAGAGAAGAGAGGAGAGAGACGAGAAGGCCCTGGATAAAACAGTTTCATGTACGAGGACCCACCGCAGACGACACACAACCGCACTGACGTACACAACCAAGAGTACCACACGAAACCAATAGAGCGATGAAAACAACACACACCCGACTACGCACGCACCACAAACACGTACAGTACACCCTGACACCCAGGCGCACAGCTCAGATTCTAACATTGTGAGGTAAAGGGGGACACAACACTAGAGGGCTAATTGATAGAGTAGCAGGAGGGACACATCGAGTCTATACATTGCTAGGGTAAGGAGGGCACACCATCAGAGTCTCTACATATAGGTAAGAGAGGACACCCACCCGATCAGAGTGCTCTACATTGATAGGGTAGATGAGGAACACCGGCTCAGAGTCTCTACATTTGTGAGGTAAGATGAGAGGCAAACCACTCAAGAGTCTCATATGTAGGGTAAGAGGAAGGACACAACCACTCAGATGACCATTCTACAGTTGATAGAGGTAAGAGGAGGGACACCAAAGCTCAGAGGGGGGGGGGGGGGTCTTACATTGTGGCGTGAAAGAGGAGGGACACACCGCTCAGAGTCCTCTACATTGTAGCGTAAGGATGAGGGACACCAACGCTCAGAAGTCTCTAGATTGGGTTAAAGGAGGGTGACACCAATAACGTCAAGTCTATACAATTGTGGTTGGTAAGAGGGACACCAACGCTCAGAGTCCTCTAATTGTGGGGTAAGAGGAGGCCCCACTGAGAAGGCCTCATAAGATTGTGGGTAAGAGGCACGGGCACCACCACGCAGAGGCATACTATGCTGGGTAGAGATACAGCCTGGGATACATCATAACAGAATGTTATTATACCAGCGGGCAGGAGAAGTGATTGGTATCTGATCTCTATCAACTCTCACTGCAAGCCTGACCCTGTGGCCTCTGAGATTGGACTGGATATCTGGACGGTGCGGACAGACAGGAAGAAGAAAGGGACGAATAACATTGGATGTTCTTTACTAGCCAGAGGGGACAATAAGTGGTGTCTATTCTAACCCAAGGGACAATAAAGTAGGTGTTCTTTTGTACTAACTAAGGGGACAATAATTTTAATATACTACAAGGGCATAAGTGCGTGTTCTATTACTAACAGGACATACATGGTTGTTTGTACTAACAGGGCAATAAGTGGTGTTCATATTACTAACCAAGGAATAAGTGTTTCGTATACTAACCAAGCAATAATGGGTGTTCATACTAAACCAAGGGACAAGATGGTTCATACTAACTAAAGGACAGAAGTGATGTTCGTATAGCTAACCAAGGGACAATAGAAGTGGTGTTCTAATTCTAAACAGGGACCAATAGAATGGTTGTTCTATACTAACAGGACAAAAGTGGTTGCTATTCTAACAAGGAAATAAATGGTGTTCGATGTACTACAGGACATAAAGTGGTGTTTATATAACCAGGACAATAAAGTTGGTGTTTCTTATTCTAACAGGGACATAAAGTGGTGTTCTGTAACATAACCAAGGACAATAAACTGTTTCTATTCTAACCAGGGACAAAAGTGGTGTCAGTTATTAGTAACCAGGGACATAATGTGTTCTATTCGAACCAAGGGACAAGAAGAGTGTGTTTCTGTACTAAAGGGACAATAAGTGGAGTTCTATATAACGCAAGGGCATAAGTGTGTTCTATACTTATAAGGGACAATACAGTGGTGTTCTTAACTAACCAGGGCATAATGGTGTTCATCGTACAGGGCAATATGAGTTTCAGTATACTAACAAGGACATAAGTGTGTTCCTATACTAACAAGGGAATAAATGTGTTCTATACTACAAGGAAATAAAGTGTGTTCTATATAACCAAGGGACAATAAAGTGATGTTCATACTAACCAAGGAACGATAAAATTGGTGTTCTATTCTAAAAGGACAATAAGTGGTGTTTATCGTGCCAAGGGACATAAGTGTGTTCTTTATCTAACAAAGGGACAATAAAGTGTGTTCTATTCTACAAGGACATAAGTGGTGATTCTATAAACAAGGGAACATAAGTGGTGTTCATAGACTATAGAGGACAATAAAGTGGTGTTCCTTTACTACCAGGACAAATTTAAAAGTGGTGTTCTATACTAACTAAGGACGAATAAGTGATGTTGCTAAAGACTAACAAGGACTAAATGGTGTGCTATGCTACCATGTGCAATAAAGTGGTGTTCGTATACTTAACCAGGGCAATTTAAGTGGTGTTCTATTTATAACCAAGGGACAATAAAGGTGGTGTTTATTATAGCAAGACAAGAACTTGTGTTTCATATGCTACAGGACAATTAAGTGGTGTTCTTATACTAACTAGGGCAATAAGTGGTGTTCTTCTACTACCAAGGGACTTAAAGTGGTGTCTTACTAATGAATGGGTGACATAAGTGTGTTCTATATATACAAGGGACAATAAAGAGTGTGTTCTTATATACCAAGGACAATAAAGTGTTTCATTATTACAAGACAATAAAGTGGTGTTTATTACAACCAGGACAAATAAAGTGTGTTCTATTCTAACCATTGCAATAGAAGTGCGTGTTCTATTCTAGCAAGGGACATAATGGGATTCTGTTTTATTATTTTCTATGCAAGTGGATCGTCAAGTAGGTAAATATACGTGGATAGGACCTATTCACTAGCTCTCAGAGTAGGACTAGTTTGATCAGGATCAGTCTGACTCAGGATTGTGAGAAGGGGACCTGGCTGTTTGATAAGAGCTCTCGGTAGACTAATTTCTGATCTGGTCAGTTTTGACTTCAGGATCGTGATAAAGGGGGACTGGGTGTATTGAGAAGCCTTTCGGGTATAGTATTGTTAATTAGTCAAACCATACCTATTTCCTGATTAGTGCACATACTTTAGACAGAGCACTAATGGCAGCCTAATCTATATCAGTGCACTTTAGACCAGACCCTTGAGCTAATCCCTACTATAGTTACCTACTATAGACCAGCGAACATCAGTCTAGTGCCTTTACACTTCGCTATTTGAAGGCTATAACTTTGAAATACACAACACACCAACACACACACACACACACACACAACACAACACACACCACACACCACACACCACACACCATCACACTCACAGTGTGTCGTTGGAAAGTTGTTAAACCTGTTGAGTATAGAAGGAAGTAAATGGTAATTGTAGCTTCTGACTAGGACGCGCTGAGGCTATGATAACATGCCAACGGACTTACAACACACAAACAAACACACACCACCACACAACACACCACACCACACACCCAGACACACACACACACACACACCACACACACACACAACACACACACACACAACAACCAACACACACAACAACATTCCAGCAATGTTAAATTTCATATTTGCATGTTCAAAATTGGATTGTTTTTAATTAGTGTCTGTTGGTAATTATGACGAGGTCAGATATACACGTGTGTGTTAGGCCCATGTGAGTCTTGTGCGTGTGCGCTTGGCGGTGCAGGAACTGTGCCTTGTTAGTAGTAAACGATCCCGCTACTCACTTGCTCTGGTATTGCTCGCTGATAGGAGGCAAAAGAGTGGGGGAGAGGGTGAGGAGGGGCGACGGTGGGAGAGAGAGTGAGGAGGGCAGGGTGGGGCAGAGGAGTGAGGGAAGGCGAAGAGGCAGAGGAGAGAGGGAAGGGGCAGGAGGTGGGGCAAGAGAGAGTGAGGGAAGGCGGTGGGGGCAGAGAGAGTGAGAGCGGAGGGGTGGGGCAAGAGAGAGTGAGCAAGGGGCGGGGGTGCAGTGGGCGAGAGTAGAGGGAAGGGCAGGGGTGGTGACGAGAGGTTGAGGGGCAGGGCATGGTGGGAGGAAGACGTGAGGAAGGGCAGGAGGTGGGGACCAGAGGGGTGAGGGAGCGGGTGGGACAAGAGATGAGGGAAGGGAGGACGGTGGCGACGAGAGAGTGAGGGAAGGACAGGGGTGGGGACAGAGAGAGTGAGGAAGGATGGGGGACAGGAGGTGGGGTGGGACAGAGAGAGTGAGGGAAGGGGCAGGGGTGGGGAACGGAGAGAGTGAGAGAAGGGAGGGTGGGGGACAGGAGGAGTGAGAGGGCACGGGGTGGACAGAGGAGGAGTAGAGTGAGGAGGGGCAGGTCGGGGAGCAGAGGATTGGGAAGGGCAGCGGGTCGGGACAGAGAGAGTGAGGGAAGCGGCAGGGGTCGTGCTACCCGCAAATCTAAGGGGGAGCAAAGTACAGTATGTGGAGGCGCGGCCCCCCCCACTCTGAAAGTGGAGAAATTTTATTTTTCAACACCTGACCACTTGTTTTGCAACCTAGAGCATAATCATCATTTGTTAATTCTTGTATTAAAAAAACCTAGAGTTATTTTACGGTGCTATCTAGCTACCCTCGTTGCGGTCTGATGCCTCTGAATGGAGGTATTTTTTAAATAAGTATCATAATGTATATATAAATGAATTACTTCTCCTGATCTTGAAATCTGGATAAAAGTTGAAAGGAATTGTGGTCCTTATCGTTACATTGTTATTCTTCTTCTTTTGAACCTACCACACCTTGCAGGCAGGCATGAGCTAAGATAATTAGACAGATAGGCTATCGAACTTTGATTTACTCGCTACACCGGATTGCTTTGCCTGTTTGGGTTTTAGGCTGCGTTTCTTGTAACAGGTCACGTTGTGACATCGAGCTGACTGTAAAAATGAGCTTTATAAAATTACATTTAAATTGATTGATTGATTTGATAGCCTGAATGTCTTCTGCTGTGGGCAAGATTGGAGAACCTATCTGTGCTAGCTGAGCCAAACTTCATAAAAATTGCGAGATGTAGGATTATAATTAGATCACCCTGTTGCGGGGACTTTCCTGCAAAGCAATCAAAGGTATGACCTTGTGTAATGTATTTTAAGGTTTACAAAAGTTTCTGAAAGTTTGAACACTTTCCCATTAGAAAGTATCCAAAACCGTATTATATTCCCAACATTTCATATATATGCCAACATATTTCCTATCGCCGACAGACTATTTACTGGCTGTCAAACTAAAATCTTACACATTGTAGGTGGCTAGTAGTATTACAGAGAAACAACAAAAAATTAACACACATTGTTTTTTATACAGGACAAATCATTGGACGGGGCAAGTGCCCTGTGCCCTATGTGCATGGGACGCTGCTTGGGGAGGGGAGGGAACGAAGCGAAGCTAGAGCCGAGCAGGAGGGAAAAATTAACGAATCGAGAGAGCTTGGAAGTGGTAAAAGCGTTTAGCTTTAACATACAGTTAGTAGCCGCGCGTTTTTAGCCTATAAGGTGAGAGTTTTTTTGTTTTGTGCTGCGAAACATTACACGATGGAGTCGGCGAGCTAGCTAGTGCCCAACACGATTGCAAAAGCCCCATACCTGGTAATCCCGGCCGTTTGGAGAGCAAGCGAAGGCTATGCGCCAGCTGCAGATCACCTATCATCATCATCGGCCGCTACCCTCATCTTTTCAGGATAGTGAAATGTATGCGTAGTCTGTATGGGAGACGGATCTTACACCTACTGACCATTACCATGGAGATAGAGAATATAGTCGCCAACACGGTGCTGCTGAAGGCGAGAGAAAGTAAACATTGTACTGAAACGACGACTTACAGGTTAAACGTACTGGGGGGGGGACACTGTCGAAGAGAGAGAGAGGGCGCGAGAAGGGC
>NW_019948878.1:21106-23721 GCF_002910315.2 Salvelinus sp. IW2-2015
TTCAGAACAACCAGGATATGAATGTCGTGAATGCACTTCAGTAGACAGACTCTTTCTGAACAACCCAGGATATGATGTCATGGAATGCACTCAGTAGACAGACTCTGTTCAGAACAAACCCAGATATGATGTCACAATGAATGTATTAACAGTTGCACTCAGTAGACAGCTGTCTGTCTAGAACAACCCCAGGAATATGATGTCATGAATTGTAGATTCAGGTGTACTCAGTGACAGGACTCTTTCAGAACAACCCAGGAATTGATGCTCCGATGAATGTATTCAGGTGCACTCAGTAAGACAGACTCTGTTCAGAACAACCCAGGCATGGATGATGTCATGAATGTATTCAGGTGCACTCAGTAGACAGACTCATGTCAGAACAACCCAGGATATTGATGTTCATGAATGCTATCCAGGTGCACTCAGAGTAGGACAGACTCTGTTCAGAACAACCCAGGATTGATTGTCATGAATGTTATTCAGGTCACTCAAGGTAGTACAGGACTCTGTTCAGAACAACCCAGGATAGATGTCGTGGTCATGCGACATTGGCTCCACGGGTGTTTGGGCTTGGTTGACATCAAAGCAGCTATTTATTATAATCCCTCAATGTTCTCATCTCTCTCTTCTCTCTCTCTCTACTCTCTCTCTCTCTCGCTCTTCTCTCTCTCTCTCTCTCTCTCTCTCTCTCTCTCTCTCTCTCTCCTCTCTCTCTCTCTCTCTCTCTCTCTCCTCTTATTTTATATATAATATATATATATATATAATATATATATATATAAGAGTGTTGTAGACACCCCTTGGAAATGAGTTAGATATGCAGCTATTTCAGCCACACCGTTGTGACAGATGTAAAAATCGACACCGCCATGCAATCTCCATAGACAACTATAAGTAGAATGGCCTTACTGAAGAGCTCCAGTGACTTTCAACATGACACCATCATAGGATGCCACCTTTCCGAACAAGTCAGTAATAAAATGTCTGCCCTGGCTAGAGCTTCCCCGGTCAACTGTAAGTGCTGCTATTTGTGAAGTGAAACGTCTAGGAGCAACAACGGCTTAGCCGCACAGGTGGTAGCCACATGAGCCACAGAACGAGGACCGGCCGAGTGCTGAAGCACGTTAGAGTGTAAAAAATCTCTCTTGTTCTCATTGCCGCAACACTCATACCAGTTCCAAACTGCTTCTGGAAGCATCGTATCTCCAGTAATGACCGAAGGCTGCGCGTCGCAAAACACTTAAAGAAACTCCCTCGTGCACTTACCCTCCACCTTATGCCCTTGGGGGAATCCCCGTCGCCATCTTGGTAGGTGGTCCAAATGATTAGCCAAGCAAGGGAAGTTTGCAACGTAAGCCCCTCAGCCCTAGTTTTTAGTCGAGTGTAAAATTCTGTTCACGCCGGAGCCTGAACCTCCACATAATTCAGTTTGCGACGATTGTACATCCGCTAAGAAAAGTCTGCGAAAACTTAAAAACAACATCAATGGAGAAGTCAACATACGTAAGTGTAAGTAAAAAACAAATGCAAATAAGTTAGAAATTGTGCTACTAATGCACATGACGGCACAAATACGTCTCGTTAAAAAGTAATGATGTTTTTGTTCGGTTATCTTTTGGAAATTGTAGAAATACGTAAAACATTTTTGTTCTTCAGAAGTTCCAGCTAGGCAGGCTAACGTTAGTTAGCGAATTAATTTGCAAGCTATCATACAGTAGGCGTAATACTAATAATTATATAGTTAATATAAGTAGACATGCGATCATAATTGACTTTAGCACATATAAAGCACCCACAAGCCACCGGTGGCTGAAAACACAATCATCGCGGGATGAACGAGCGACGAATTTTCGGGCAAGAGCGGTCCATTTAAAAAAAAAATMATTCCCTCCTCCCTCGCCCCTCGCCCCTTGCCCTGCAAGTGTATACTCATCAGACGTCATCAGAAGTGTCCACTTAATTTGAGGGTTGAGGGGATAGGGTGTGTCCTTTTTTAAGTGTTTGAATCACAGACCAAGTCTATGAGGGTCATATCTGGTTAATGTCCTCTCCTTCTGTCAAACAGTCTCAGTATGAGGGTCATATCTGGTTAATGTCCTCTCCTTCTGTGAAACAGTCTCAGTATGAGTCATATCTGGTTAATGTCCTCTCCTTCTGTCAAACAGTCTCAGTATGAGGGTCATATCTGGTTAGATGTCCTCTCCTTCTGTGAAACAAGAAGATTCTTGACTGACAATCAACCACATGGTAGGTTCCCATCACAAGGGCATGCGTCTGAAATCGCACCCTATTCCCTATAGTATGCATTACTTTTGACCAGAGTTGTCACCCTATTCACCCTATTCCCTATATAGTGGACTACTTTTGACCAGACTACTTTTTGCTCTATAAAGGACATAGGGTGCCATTTTTAGGATGCTGGCGAGTCAGTCGACCACGTTGGTTTTCTCACAAGGTGTCAGGGGTGTCGCCCGTCGGGTGGGTCTGTGCACCGCCGGTTTCAACAATAACAACCCACACCCTCAAGGGGAAGTGGTTTCAGGGCTGTGGAGATGTTCTCAGCTTTGAGATAACGGGTTATTTCCCATATGGTACTAGGCAATGGGGCCGGT
>NW_019948879.1:0-7348 GCF_002910315.2 Salvelinus sp. IW2-2015
AAATCCGACTCGTAAAAGCCCCACAACTCTGTCCGACTCGTTAGGCACCAACCAACTGTCACGACCCCTAACACTCCGACTCGTTAACCCCACCCAACTGTCAGACTCGTAACCCCACCAACTGTCAGACTCGTACCCCCACCAACTGTCAGACTCGTAGCCCACCAACTGTCACACTCGTACCCACCAACTGTCGACTCGTAGCCCCACCAACTGTCCGACTCGTAGGCCCACCAACTGTCCGAATCGTCAGCCCCACAACTTCAGACTCGTAACCCCCACCAACTGTCAGACTCGTAACCCCACCAACTGTCCAGACTCATAGCCCCACCAACTGTCAGACTCGTAGCCCCACCAACTGTCCGACTCGTAGCCCCACCACTGTCCGACTCGTAGCCCCACCACCTGCCGACTCGTAGCCCCACCAACTGTCAAGACTCCATACTGCTGCCCTGTAACCCCACCAACTGTCCGACGTCTTAGCCCCACCAAAATGTCCGACTCGTAGCCCCCACCAACTGTCGACTCTAGCGCCCACCAACGTCCGACTCGTAGCCCCACCAACTGTCCGACTCGTAGCCCCACCAACTGTCAGCCCCGTAACCCCACCAACTGTCCGACTCGTAGCCCCACCAACTGTCCGACTCGTAGCCCACCAACTGGTCCGACTCGTAGCCCCACCAACTGTCCGACTCGTAGCCCCACCACCTGTCCGACTCGTAACCCCACCAACTGTCAGACTCCATACTGCTGCCCTGTAACCCCACCAACTGTCGAACTCGTAGCCACACCAACTGTCAGACTCGTTAGCCCCACCAACTGTCAAGACTCCATACTGCTGCCCCGTAACCCCACCAAACTGTCAGACTCCGTAGCCCCACCCAACTGTCAAGACTCCATACTGCTGCCCCTAACCCCACCAACTGTCAGACTCGTAGCCCCACAACTGTCAGACTCCATACTGCTGCCTCGTAACCCCACACAACTGTGTAACCCCACCAACTGTCCGACTCGTAGCCCCCACCACCTGTCAGACTCGTAACCCCACCAACTGTCCGACTCGTAGCCCCACCACCTGTCGAACTCGTAGCCACAACCAACTTGTCAGACTCCATACTGCCTGCCATCGTAACCCCACCAACTGTGTAACCCCACCAACTGTCCGACTCGTAACCCCACCACCTGTCCGACTCGTAACCCCACCAACTGTCAGACTCCATTACTGCTGCCCTGTAACCCCACCAACTGTCGAACTCGTAAGCCCCCACCAACTGTCCCCAGACTCGTAGCCCCACCAACATGTCAAGACGTCCATACTGCTTGCCCCGTAACCCACCAACTGTCCGACTCGTAGCCCCACCACCTGTACGACTCGTAACCCCACCAACTGTCCGACTCGTAGGCCCACCACCTGTCCGACTCGTAGCCCCACCACCTGTCGAACTCGTAGCCACAACAACTGTCAGACTCCATACTGCTGCCTCGTAACCCCACCAACTGTGTAACCCCACCAACTGTGCATGACATGGAAAATGCTAGTTTGGCAGCTGGCGAATCACATACTTGCAATGTTGAGAACTGCCAGTTGAGGGAGTTCCCTCAGCCATGTTTTCAGGTGGCACCTGCTGGGATCCACATCCCTGTCTCTGTAGTCCACAGCTAGACTCTGCAGGGAGGGAAGGCACTTCAGCGCCTCTTCAGGTAAGGTGGGGTCCATGTAGTCAAGAAGCTCCAGACTGGTCAAGCCAGGTTGGCCGACCTGCGGATCTTCTAAAGACAGATTTTGTCATTGCTGAATTTAATAACTTAAAATGTATGATGATATAGGCTAGTACAGACATATAACCATATATCAACATGGACTTCACACACTAGCTAGAACATAGGCCTATGGAGTAGCCTAATCAGCTTGTGAAAACCATGTGGTAGGCTATGCTTAGCTAATCATTCACTGTTTCACCAATGTTTTGTATGAGTAGTAAAAAGAAACTCAGGTACTGTACAATCAAAAGCTGTTGTCTTGCGTTGTAACTTTGCAAAGTGCCTCACCTGGAAAGCCATTTGTTTTAGAAATATTAAAATAATCATCTGGGAGAGAGCCATGTTGTGTTCCCATTTTCAAAGACAGATGCTTCAGATGTGGCAAGCGGTTAAGCATTAGGTGGAATATCTGTCTTGGGATAGGATGATTGCCTTCGTGATAGAGTAGAGACGTCAGATGGGAGAGCTTTGAGACAGCACTAATAATATCTGATCTTGGAGCACAGTGCATCTCGCACACACTAAAATGAGTCACTTGCTGCAGAGGCACAATTGCATCAGACAGTCCCTGGCCATAGCGACACCTGCGAATAGCCAGCCTCTTCAAGTTATGAAATTGCTTGAGAATTTCAAAGGCTTTCACGTCGAAACAATGCTCCACGGCTATTGTGGTGAGCCAAGGGAGTGATAGGGCAAGCTGTTTCCATTCTTTCAAACTTGCCTTCTGTACAACAACTGAGCTGATTTTCCTGCGGCGAAGAGTTGTCCAGAACTGCGAGGTGTAGGCACACAYCTTTTTAAGCACCACTGTGTTGCCTTTCCAAAGGGACCAGTGGTCAACCATATTTTTGAAATATTTGCAGCATGATCTAATGTTTAGTTTGTCTGTCGTTGACAGATATCCAAACACGTGGACCCATACCTCCGAAGGTAGTTGTGCATCTCCAACCGTACGAAATGCCATATCTAAGCAATTGCTGCAATGTTGTTATTCTTTCCTGCAGGAAAAATCGTTTAACAGTAAACATCCCACTACATTATACGACTATATGCACACATTTTSTTTTTCTTTTTTGGCAGCACGTTCTAAGGCCATCTCGGTGAACGGAAGTTGTTTGCGGAAGTGACGCATTTGAAATCGCCGTCCAATCACAGGACATTCGAGGGAAGTTCAAATTATGGATCTCTGCGGTGAGTAACGTTAGTTAGCGATTTTACAGTTTATAATCAATGCATACATTTACAAATAGTATGTAATATAGAATACATATTGAGTAAATCTGGAGTAAGCGCCAACCAAATAATTTACCTTTGAAACGGCATATGTCATTTTAGCAGCAAGCTGGCTAACGTTGTTAGCTGGTTATCTAGTCGTAGGCTTTCAGTTTTTAGCTAACGTTAGCTAGCTAGTTAGTAGCTTGCTGGGTAAACTAGCTGCTGGTCACTTTGTTACTACCTCGTAATTCAACGACACTACGATGTAAGCTATAGCAGCCAGCTAGCCTAGTATAACCAGATTCCAGCAAATAAATAATTATCTTCTGTTTATCTTCCTATAGAAACCAGCAATCAATGGACCATTTTGAAATGATCAGATCGTGGTTGCATATAGTTAGCTAGTTTACTTAAGTGGCTCCAGTTGACATTCCTCTACATARCGTAAAAAATCGATGGTGAAAAACATGTTTACTCCGTCAAGACACAACAGAGAAGCAACTTATTTTCATGAAGAAGATCCAGTTGGTAGAGACCGAATTATTTTCCCTGCATTGAAGGCTTTTGGGACAAGCGAGCTGATATCCAGGGAACCCGTTGAAAGCCCAGCCAAGGTATTTGCGAGGATGAAAGCTAGAGTACAGGCAGAGATAATACCGGTTGAGAACGAGAGGACCAAAACGCCTAACCCCGTGAGAGAAAAACATGTCAGAGAAAAGCGAATCCAAGAAGAACATGGTGGAGTAATGAGCTCGCCTAGAAAACGACATCAGCATTGGGTGAACTATGAACAAAAGGAAACCGASGACCTTGAATTCACTTATGAGGCAGAGGCTCTGACCCTTTCACCTTTTCAATCGCCAAGCAAGGGTWTGACACATTCACACTTTATGGTCCACCCACAAGACCTTCAACGACAGTCACCGTTGAAAGACATGGGTAGTAGTGCGTTCAAGCCAACCAACATAAATGCACAAAAGCAAGGCCCAGCTCTGGATGCTTTCTCAACAAAGTCCCAAAGGAAAGCTTTGTCATACCCGCACACTCTGCTCAGCTCAAATGACACCCAACAACCYGCACCCCTCAAAGACTTCAAACGTGCCTCCCAGACAACCAACATAACTACACCAGTGAAAAGGTTGAAGTCAATGGAAAAATTGGAATTTGGGGCACACAACATTGTACACGATGAATCAGTTTTAAGTAAGTTGTTTCAATTATCCTAAATTATTGTGTCAATCAAGGTTGCTTGGTTGTCAGAATACTTTAATTTATGACTTTGAGAAGTAAAATGATTTGTTTCTGTTTTCTGCCCAGGGTCCGAAGTTGTTTTGGATAGACTGCCATGCCTGGATTCTAGAGCAAAAACGTTTGTTCTTCTGAAAGAGAGAAGACGAAAAAGGGACCAAGAAGACGGCTATCAAGTGAGCAGCCTGCAGGATCCCATGAAAGGTGACAGCTAGAAATGTAGAGTAGGGACTGTTATTCTGATTCTAATGACTCAAGCACCATAAGTGAACTGTTATCAACCTGTGACGTCGACTCAACAAACAAAATATCAACCTCTTTACAGGATGTGAGCGCAGCGTGTCGACCCCTGCACAACCCGCCGGGGGCACCGGAGAGGACACCAGTGTGAACGTGACCTGTAGTGTGCCCACTGGTCTATCAGAGACCAGCATTCCATCGAGGCCAGATGCCGGCCTCAGTCAGTGTGAGGTTTACCGTGACAAGCCTCCCCCCAGGCCCTTCCCAGACCTGGTGCACGACCCCCTCCTGCAGGTCTCACCGAAGATCTCCATCCCCAAGAAGCAGGAGGCTGTATTCCAAGCCAAGCACATAGCAGAGTCCACTGGATCCAATGTAAGTAGATGGTTTTGATGATGCTGCTTCCTTTGGATTTGTAGGCTGATGACTGATGCTGTTTCCTCTGAGTTCATTGCTTTTAGCTTTGTATTTTTGCTGGGAGGTAATGTTTTCTTGTATGGCACTTAAGTTTTCTATCAGGACTTGCATAACCATAGATATCTACCTATATAACTATTTAATGTCTATTYCTTGATAGGTTACAGGGATTCACCTTAGACACTGGCTCCTGAAGAGTAGGAACGACAGGTTTTATGTGGATGGTGTCCGTGAGTAAGTAGAATTTGTTTCTCGGAATCATATGAAGTTCACTAACACATTATTTTTGTAAAAGCAAACATTGATTCACTTACTTAGTATGCCTCTATGCTTTCCACCAAGGGACAACAAGATGCCCTGGCACAGCAACCTCATTGCAAAGCGAATCTCAACCAAACACCTGAAGACTACTTCTGGCAACATTTACGTCCTGGTGGGAAAGATGACCCCGGATTTCAGCGGAACTGGTAAGTCAGAAATAATCAGCCATTTTGGAATATTGGGAAAGTGAACTCGAGAAAATTGGGAAATGAGACTCCAGAATATGGGACAGATGAGGACTCCAGAATGGTGGGACATGAGACTCCAGAAATATGACAGTGAGACTCCAGAATATTGGACAGTGAGACTCCAGAAAATATCGGGAAAGTGTGACTCCAGAAATTTGGGGAAGTGAGACTCCAGAATATTGGGACAGTGAGACTCCGAGAAATATTGGACAGTGAGAACTCAGAAATATTGGAAAGTGAGACTCCAGAAATATCGGGGGGGGGGAAAGTGAACTCCAGAAAATATGGAAAAGTGAGACTCCAGAATATCGGGACGAGTGAGACTTCCAGAAATATTGGGAAAGTGAGACTCCAGAAATATTGGGAAAGTGAGACTCCAGAAATATTGGGACAGTGAGACTCCAGAAATATTGGGACAGTGACACTTTTTTTTTTTTTTGGTTCTGTACTCCGGCACTTTGGATTTGAAATTAGATCATGACTATGAGGTTTAATGTGCAAGCTCAGCTTTCATTTTGGGGTATTCTCATCCATATTGGATGAACCGTTTAGAAATTATAGCCATTTTTGTACATAGTCTCCTAGTTTTAGGAGACCAAAAGTATTGGGACAAATTCACTTATGTGTATTAAAGTAGTCAAAAGTTTAGTATTTGGTCCCATATTCCTATCAGGCAATTACATCAAGCTTGTGACTCTACAAACTTGTTGGATGCATTTGCTGTTTGTTTTGGTTGTTTCAGATTATTTTGTGCCCAATAGAAATTAATGGTAAATAATATATTGTGTCATTTTGGAGTCACTTTTATTGTAAACTGAACAAAAATATAAACAATATGTAAAGTGTTGCTCCCATGTTTCATGAGCTGAAGTGAAAGATCCCCAGAAATGTTCCATCATCGATGAAAGATGAYGTGTTGAAATCCTTAAATGGTGTCCAGAAGAAATAGGTGGGATYAGCCGAGGGATAAAATTACAATAAAAAATAAACATAAAAAAAATTATGRCACTAAAAAGGAAGGGTGTTACATCCAATGCCTGTTTGGGGTATTTTGTGTCGATGCCCCATATGCTGATGCCACGGAAGCGCTCACACACACATGTAAAAATAGTGGCACACACAGTTAGCCTTGCTGTTTTAATTTGATTGATCTTTGATGSRTTTTGTTTTACATTGTTATTTTGTTGTTCTTGCCTATTTCTCTCTCTTTTACTGGTGGTTGGCACATCAGGTGGGTAGTTTGTTTGGGCGGTGATGGTGGTTCGGAGGGGGACAATACAGTGAGCTCCAAAAGTATTGGGACAGTGACACATGAGTTGTTGTTTTGGCTCTGTACTCCAGCTCTTTGGATTTGAAATGACACAATGACTAAGAAGTTAAAGTGCAGACTGTCAGCTTTCATTTGAGGTACTTTTTTCATTTGAGGTATTTTTGTCCGTCTCGGGTGAACCGTTTAGAAATTACAGCACTTTTTATACATAGTCCCTAATTCGAATCTATCTAATCGAATATAATCCGCTGATTCTAAATTGAAGATAAATACTTTTGCTAAGAGTATTAATATATTATCGATTTACTGACCAGTCTCTCCAAATCTCCTAACAAAGCTATTTCGAGGGTTAATTTTTATATTAATGTAATGCTTTTTCAGCCATTCCTGAACCTGAGACCAGAAGCAGGCTACCTGAGGGCAATACCAGAACAAATGGTCTATTGATTCTGTATCCTCACAACAAAATCTGCAGAGCTGCGATGTTTGTATTTGAGCTGAAAAGCATAGTGTGAAATCTTGCGTCGTTTTATATATCAGCAGGTACAGTATTCATACCCCCTTGACTTTAACCTAATGTAAAAAAAAAAAAAAAAAAAAAAAAAACAGCGTCGTTCCATCATGTGAATAAGGAATTGTTCTTAAACTGACTTGCCTAGTTAAATAAATAAAAAATAAAAACCTTTTA
>NW_019948879.1:12871-13407 GCF_002910315.2 Salvelinus sp. IW2-2015
CTCCAATATTAGCAAGACAAAGGAGCTGATCGTGGACTACAGGAAATGGAGGACTGATGTGTTGTTACCTACCCTTACCACGGGAGCTTCAAGTTCCTTGGTGTCCACATCACTAAGGTCCTATCATGGTCCAAACACACCAACAGTCGTGAAGAGGGCATGGCAATGCCCATTTCCTTCTCAGGAGGCTGAACAGATTTGTCATGGGACCTCAGATTCTCAAAAGGTTCTACAGCTGCACCATTGAACATCCTGACTGGTTGCATCACAGCCTGGGATGGCAACTGCTCGGCAAAATTGTCAAAATCCAGCCACCCAAGTCATACACTGTTCCCTCTGCTACCGCACGGCAAGCGGTACCAGAGCGTCAAGTCTGGGACCAACAGGATCCTGAACAGCTTCTACCCCTAAGCCATAAGACTGCTGAACAGTTCATTAAATGGCCACCCAGGCTATTTACATTGACCCCCTTATATTATTATTTTTTGCACAGGCTCAATGTACACTCACTGGATTCTAACCACACACACTCACTG
>NW_019948880.1:0-1274 GCF_002910315.2 Salvelinus sp. IW2-2015
TATCTGTATGTTTGGCTGTTCTTGGTCATTTGAAAGATGATGCAGCAACAAAACAGAAAACATATGTTTAATTCCTTGTATTTTCTTCTACCAGATCTATTGTGTTATATTCTCCTACATTCAATTCACATTTCCACAAAATTCAGAGTGTTTCCTTTCAAATGATACCCAGAATATGCATTTCCTTGTTTCTGAGCCTGAGCTACAGGCAGTTAGATTAGGGTATGTCTTTAGGCGGGAATTGAGAAGAAGTTAATGGGATTGCAGCCCTAAAAAGTTTTAAGAAGCATCACACTACTTTATRCAGCAGGCCGTTCGCCACAAGCACAAAMAGTCTCAGCTTCATATGCCCACCGTTCACAGTGTACCGAAACCAGATAAAGGACAATGGCTGCGTTTACACAGGCAGCKTAACTCTGATATTATTTTTTCACTCATTGGTCTTTTTGACCAATAAGATCAGTTTTGAAAAATCTCTGATGTGATTCAGACCAATTGTTGGAGAAAAAAATATATCAGAATTGGTCTAACTGTGTAAATGGAGCAAGTGTGTCTCAGAATAAATCAGCCCAGCCTGCTCAGTTCATTGAATCTGATTGGCTATAAGCATGTCAACCCAGAATGCTCAGTTCATTGGATCTGATTGGCTATAAGCATGTCAGCCCAGCCTGCTCAGTTCATTGAATCTGATTGGCTATAAGCATATCAGCCCAGCCTGCTCAGTTCATTGGATCTGATTGGCTATAAGCATCTCAACCCAGAATACTCAGTTCATTGGATCTGATTGGCTATAAGCATGTCAGCCCAGACTGCTCAGTTCATTGGATCTGATTGGCTATAAGCATCTCAACCCAGAATACTCAGTTCATTGAATCTGATTGGCTATAAGCATCTCAACCCAGAATGCTCAGTTCATTGGATCTGATTGGCTATAAGCATGTCAGCCCAGCCTGCTCAGGTCATTGGATCTGATTGGCTATAAGCATGTCAGCCCAGACTGCTCAGTTCATTGGATCTGATTGGCTATAAGCATGTCAGCCCAGAATGCTCAGTTCATTGGATCTGATTGTTTGAAAATATGAAGAGAAAACTAGAGAGAGATGACTACATGTTCCTGTGATAGGTATCATAACAGATATAGTGAGGACTGACGTGTCTCCTGCCTGATGGAGGATAACAGGAATATAATGAGCTGACACTGTCACTCCTGCTGAATGAGAATATAACAGGATATAATGAGGACTACATGTCTCTCTGCCTGAATAGGATTTGTT
>NW_019948880.1:2749-10575 GCF_002910315.2 Salvelinus sp. IW2-2015
AGAGGGGAAGCAGAGGGGGAAAGCAGAGGGGAAGCAGGCAGCGGGGAAGCAGAGGGGAAGAGAGGGGGAAGCGAGGGGAAGCAGAGGGAAGCTAAGGAGGGAAGCAGAGGGGCAAGCAGAGGAAGGAGGGGAAGGCTAGAGGCAGCACCAGGTCACTCAAGACAACAGAAACAAGCAAGAGCCCCAAGAGCCATCATAGACCAGAGAAAAGAGTAGAACCCAGAAAAGAGAGAGGGAAAGCAGAGGGGGAAGCAGAGGGGAAGGAGAGGGGAAGCAGAGGGGAAGCACGACGGGGAAGCAGAGGGGAAGCAGAGAGGGGAAGCAGAGGGAAGCGGAAGCAAGAGGGAAGCAGAGGGGAAGCAGCGGGAAGCAGAGGAGAAGCAGAGGGGGAAGGAGAGGGGAACAGAGGCGGAAGCAGAGGGAAGCAGAGGGGAAGGAAAGCCCTGTCCAATAGTAGCTATGCTAAACACTGCAAAATGAAGCCTTGTTACAACAGGGAACTGAAGAACATCCCCTTCTCTATTAAGAAGCCGCTTTAATATTGAGGACTCGAAGATAACAACGTGGCTGTGAGTGATAGTTTACCTCCTGATGAGGTGGTCCCCGATACACACATTGTCCGCATTACACAGTACAATTATGAATTATTAAAAAAATAAAAAATAAAACATTGCATGATGGACAATTTTGTATTATCATTTTAATTCATGCAGTTATGTGGACTTAAAATAAGTTTGGACTTATTACAAAACGGGTACGATGAATTATCTTTTGTTTTATTTAGGCGATATGGAGTTGGGTGAAGAGGGATTGTTTATTTTGATAATTTTTTTTTAAAACAAATTAATAAAATGAATGGATGTAATGTAGGTAAAGGATAAATGTTATAGAATGTAACCCTGTCTAGATTCTCTACTAGAGTAGACCTATACCATCCTAAAATAATTTGTCAATAATATATTTTTTTTTTATGTAAATATTGTTCTCATACCACCGGCAAATGGATTGGGTATTGTCAAGGCTGGTTAACACTGAATCAACTGTTTAAAGTTACCGGTAGAATCAACACAATAACTGGCTTATGGAAGCACTTCTCTAAGGTGAGAGAATATATTATATATTTCTATGGGAGCTATTTATGCAACCTTTTTATTTTGTTGTTCATAATGTTATAGGCCGGCGTGTAAAACAGCGGGGGGGATAGAGCTACGACCCTGGAATATAAAACTAAATGTGTGGGTGGAGAGAGGGTTGGTTTACAGGTTTACTCACTTGGGTTGTCAGTACTGCATGTGTTCTTGGCTATCGTGCCGTGGCTGGTCAGGGTCGATTGTAATTTTAATACACTTTTAGTACAAGGTGATACCTTGCAGGCCTCGGTGGGTAGTGTGAGTATGCTAGATGCAAGGAAATAAAACACCTTCACTGCTCATACGACACTCGAAAGACAAAGATCGATTAATCAAGCGTGTGTATTCTCACGAAACAGGCAGATGGTAGCACCCCCCCTATTCCACAAGTCGGACGGAGACAGTGAGTTCTTCTTCCTTTTGTGTTAAGTTTTAAAACAGTGTAAAGGGGAAAAGTTAAGTATACTGACCAGCGACATCAATCATGTTCTACCTATGCCATAACGTAATTATGAACACCACACAGACAGCGGGTATGACGATAAAAATAGCTAGCTCATAGCACTCACTACATCTTCTGCTCACATCAGCGAGTCGAAAGAAGTGACTGGTCTCACCAAAAACATGCAAACTGAGTACAGAGCACAGTCGAGAGCAGCCAGTGCGCTGAGCACTGGACCTGGTACAAGTACACTGCTCCGCCCACAACCGCAATGGCGCTCGGGATAAAAAAAATAGAAATATATAAAATGAAAAGAACGGCAACCGCGAGGGGAAAAGCACATCCATTAAACTCAGACGGCCTGGCACAAGTAAAGAAAACCTCCCTCCCGTCCGCTGCCTGTCTGCGCAGAGCAAGCCGCCTAGCTGGTGCGAGATCTTCAAGTTAATCCAAAAAAGAAATGAAAAGCACCTATAGGAGCCGTACCTCGATCCGAGGGAAAACGAGGGAGTAACAATGAGTGCACAATGAGCGCTGCTAACAGAAAGCAGAAGAGGATAGTGAGTGAGAGGGAAATACAGCACTTTAATGTAAATGACGTACACTATAATAGTTCTGTGCATGGTAGGGAAGACCCCAGGGTGCCAGTGACGAACAGTATAAACACAAAATAATCGGGGCGAAAAAGTGGGTCCGCGTCAACATGACGTTGACCAAATAGGGGCCCACAACGGACCCAAACGGAGTGGGAAATAAAAAAAAGGGACCTCGTAGAACCGCCGGAATAGTAGAGCAGGTGATCAGCCGCCAAGGTGGCAGTACGAGTGGGTAGAAGGTGCACTGACGTACGACTGGTACATGGTGGTGCTTCGACTACGTAAACAAGAAATAGATGGAGAAGCTCGCACGAAACAACATCGCGGAGTTGGCGCGCCAGTGCGAACGAATGAGCGCTGGGAGAGACTGATGAAAGGACATAAATCGTTGCGGAGGTGGGAAAAGGTAAATCCAAAAAGCACGGAAATAAACAGCAGGCGAGCCAGTAGAAAACAAAGAAGAGTCACCTGGGAGAGAACATAATTGGAGAAATCCAAAACAGGAAACTGGAAAGCCGCTGCGGTATAAATAGGAGAATCAACGACGTGGTAGACGCGACCACAAGACGCAGCGCGCGGGGGAAAGCACGTGCCGAGGCGAACCGAACACCGATCGTGCATCACCTCACACTCGGATAGGAACCATAAGAACACGAATAGGCGAAACAGGACACAGACGCAGCAAACAGAGGACAAACATATAAGAAAGCCAAAAGGACAGAGAGACAGGTGAGAAAACTGAGAATAGAGTACTTCCTTCCCCTCTGCTTCCCCTCTGCTTCCCCTCTGCCACCGAAACGGAAAATCATCATCTTGAGAAATTAAATCCTCCTTTATTTCTATTATAACAATATTCTTCTTCTGCACTTTATTAAATGTTTTACATTTACCCCTTTTTTTATTGATATCCATTTGGAGTTTCAGTCCTCACTGCAACTGTCCTATGGCCTCGTGAGAGGTGAAGGTCGAGAGCATCCGCCGAAACACAACCCTGCCAAGTCGCACTGCTTCTTGACACACTGCTCGCTTAACCCGGAAGACAGCCACACCAACGTGTCGGAGGAAACACCAGCCAACTTACGATCGAAGTCAGCTTGCAGGCGCCTCCACAAGGAGTTGCTAGAGCATGCTGAGACAAGGAAATCCCGTCCGGCAAAACCCTCCCCTAACCCGGACGAAGCTGGGCCAATAGTGTGCTGCCTCATGGGTCTTTGACACACCCAGCATCAAACCCAAGGATGTAGCGACACCTCAGCACTGCGATTCAGTGCCTTAAACCGCTGCGCCACTTGGGCCTCTGCACTTTAGATCAAGTCATTTGGCTTTCATTGTTTTATTATCATAAAATTCTCTGTGCTACACCAAACTGTACCTATCCTGTAACCAATGTTCCCTCTCATTTTTTCCGGCAGTGAGCAAATTTCACGTCTGCTGAGTGCAACTTCCAAGCGTGCGTTTACTGTGAACACTGAGGCTGTACCCGCTATGAGTTACAGTTTTACTGTGAACACTGAGGCTGTACCCGCTTTAAGTTACAGTTTTACTGTGAACACTGAGGCTATACCCGCTTTAAGTTACAGTTTTACTGTGAACACTGAGGCTGTACCCGCTTTAAGTTACAGTTTTAGACAGTGGTCAAGTAAGCTTCTGCATCCAATAACATTTTAACATAGAAATAGCTGTTCTATCGTTCAGCCTACAGTAGCAGCCAGTGTGTGGTGTTCAATGTAGACCTACATTACATGAGACTTTTGAAACAAACATGCAGGGCTTGACATTAACCTGTTTATCCACTTGTCCTTCAGACAAGGAGTTGTTCTGTTGTTTGATCCAGGAAACACCTTTTATAAAGTAAAATTAATTATTATTCCCATACCATTATTACCGAGAATTAGACATTTTATGCTACCCTCTGCCTATTGGTTACTTAGCTTACCAAGCCTGTCTCAAAATACAACACTGCCCTTTTAAGACAAAAAAAAAGCTGTTTACCAGACTCGCTTTTCAGAGATGTCTAGAAATGTACACGTTTTGTGCTCTTTTAGGAAGCAATCACTCCACTAAAAAGTATCTATAACTGGGCTAATAACTCACGCACTAGCAAAGGATATGAAAAAATGTGAACACATGGCTACATGCAGCTCTGGCTTTGATTTCAAAACAAGCACATCTACTCACGACCGCTCATGCTGTAAAAACAGTCCAGTTCAAAGTCAACGGCACAGATCCATATATGGCAATGGTCTATTTGCCTATAGCCCTACTGCAGCTTCTGATTGGTTATGAACTGGTCTCGTGCTGATGTAGAGTAGCTGACGGCGTGTCAATGCAATTCAAATCCTACTACGATGCGTATCTGCCTAAAACAAAATCTCTTGCATAGTTAGTCTTGCATAATTTGTTTTGTTCGTATGTTGCTTGAAAATGCTAATATTGTGTTGATTCGATTCAACAGTTCCCACAGTAAAAGGGAAACATTGATAGTAAGGGGAAACTCTAGAAGTGTTGAGTGAAGTTAAATCTTCTCTGCACAGGATGATATATCTTCTTTGCGGCAGTCCCGGGGGAGCTGCCGGCAGCTTAGAGGGAACATTAATTGTAACTCTTCAGTAATGGAAACCAAAAATCTTTGGTTGAATCACATATCTGGAGTACTAATCTGTAGCTAAGAGAATTGGTGATCAGCAGATGATGGGAGAGGTGGGTCAAATGAAATTGCAAGAGAAAATTACAGTAAGTTCAGGGAATATTGTAAAGCTGCAGGGACGTAGTGTGTCATGATCAAACTGCCATTCGACTCCTCATGAAGTCATCCGCTTGAATCTAGCTTAATGATCTAATCCCTCGAGAGGGATACAGTTCACAGAAAGTAGTTCTGCTACACGACCCACACGCAGCGGCAAGGAATTATGTTTCTGTAATCTAGAAATCCATTGCAGGAAGAAGCCCAGGCACCAACATGTATGAGTCTGCTAATACAAAGAATATATACTCTATTGTGCAGTTTGAACCAATAGTTGGAACGGTACAACAACAAATTGAATATGTGCTCAGGCATAGAGATTACAACAACATCTAGCTTAARATAAAAAAATATAGCATAACCCTCAACCTTTSCACAGCAACCAGATTGTGTATCTACCTACAGCCATGTCTATCAGGCATGCTTAGGCAAATATTTTATAGTAAAACCAGCRTCAGTTTTAGAGATTTACAACAGTAAATTGTTGTATTATAGTTTCTCCTCAGTGTTTGCTAGTAAACTTAGGTATATGCAATACTTGTTATATACAGTGCATTCGTAAAGTATTCAGACTCATTCCATTTTCCAAATGTTGTTACTTTACAGCCTTATTCTAAAATTGATTCAATATATTTTTTCCTCATCAATCTACACACAATACCGCATAATGACAAAGTGAAAAAAGGTTTTTAGAGTTTTTATAAAATGTATTACAAATAAATACAGAAATACCATATTTACATAAGTACTTAGACCCTTTGCTTTGAGACTCGCAATTGAGCTCACGTGCATCCTGTTTCCATTGATCATCCTTGAGATGTTTCTACAACTTTATTGAAGTCCACCTGTGGTAAATTCAATTGATGGGACATGATTTGGAAAGGCACACACCGGTGTATATATATAAGGTTCCACAGTTGACAGTGCATGTCAGATCAAAAACCAAGTCATGAGGTCGAAGGAATTGTCCATAGAGCTCCAATACAGGATTGTGTCGAGGAAAAGATCTGGGGAAGGGTACCAAAAAATGTCTGCAGCATTGAAGGTCCCCAAGAACAGTGGCCTCCATCATTCTTAAATGGAAGAAGTTTGGAACCACCAAGACTCTTCCTAGAGCTGGCCACCGGCCTAACTAAGCAATCAGGGGAGAAGGGCCTTGGTCAGGGAGGTGACCAAAAACCCAGTGGTCACTCTGACAGAGCCCCAGAGTTCCTCTGTGGAGATGGGAGAACCTTCCAGAAGGACAACCATCTCTGCAGCCCTCCAKCAAGCAGGTCTTTATGGTAGAGTGGCCAGACGGAAGCCACTCCTCAGTAAAAGCACATGACAGCCCGCTTGGTGTTTGCCAAAAGTTACCTAAAGGACTCTCAGAACATGAAACAAGATTCTCTGGTTTGATGAAACCAAGATTGAAATCTTTGGCCTGAATGCCAAGCGTCACGTCTGGAAGAAACCTGGCACCATCCCTATGGTGAAGCATGGTGGAGGCAGCATCATGCTGTAGGATGTTTTTCAGCGGCAGGGACTGGGAGACTAGTCAGGATTGAGGCAAAGATGAACGGAGCAAAGTACAGAGAGATCCTTGATGAAAACCTGCACCAGAGTGCTCAGGACCTCAGAATGGGGCGAAGGTTCACCTTCCAACAGGATAACGACCCTAAGCACACAGCCAAGACAACAKAGGAATGGCTTCGGGACAAGTCTCTGAATATCCTTGAGTGGCCTAGCTAGAYCCCGGACTTGAACCCGATCGCACATCTCTGGAGAGACCTGAAAATAGCTGTGCAGTGACGCTCCCCATCCAACCTGACAGAGCTTGAGAGGATCTGCAGAGAAGAATGGGAGAAACTCCCCAAATACAGGTGTGCCAAGCTTGTAGCATCATACCCAAGAAGAATCAAGGCTGTAATCCCTGCCATAGGTGCTTCAACAAAGTACTGAGTAAAGGTTCTGAATACTTATTTAAATGTGTTATTTAAAAATTAATTAGCAAAAATGTCTAAACCTGTTTCTTTGTCATTATGAGGTATTGTGTGTAAATTGATGAGGGGGAAAAAATGATTTAGTAAATCTTTGAAAAAAGCTGTAACGTAAAAAAATGTGGAAAAAGTAAAGGGGTTTGAATACTTCCCGAGGGCAATATAAATGTTGCATTCCTGTTTCATACAGATGCTAAAATGTCTATTATATTTTACTTTCTTCTTATTCTTAACTTTTATTAGTTGTTATTGTTGTTGCATTGAGGAGAAGGAACCTGCCAGTTTCATTGGAAGGTGTGAGCTTTTCTCTTAGCTTTTCTCTCAACAGCAAAAGACTGAACTGATTCTGTTACAAAAGGTTTCTGTGTTTTGCATCGATCGAGTGGAAACTCTGTTGAGTCTGTAACTGAAGTGTGGAGAAAATAGCATGGAGATGTTAGGGCAGGGGTGTCAAAGGCCGGATGTGGCCCGCGCATATGTGTGTTAGGGCATGTAAATGTAAATGCATACATCCCAACACACTGTTATAAAACCAACATTCAACAGTTAAAAAAAAAAAATGTATTAAGAATTTCAAATGTCATCATTTATCCTTGTAGGTAGAAATGACAAGGATAATTGAATTACATTTAGACAAAGKTTTATCATTGTTAAAATAGACCTAACATTTATTTTTATTTTTAAAAGCACAGTCACTCAAGTGATACGAATACTCAGTCAGTGGCAGCAATTACAGCTGTGAGTCATTCTGGGTAAGTCTCTAAGAGCTTTCCACACCTGGACAGTGGTGTGGTACCCAATTATCATACATGTAAAAGTAAAGATACCTTAAATGAAAATGACTCACGTGAAAGTCTCCCAGTAATTACTACTTGAGTAAAAGTCTCAAAGTATTTGGTTTTAAATATACTTTAGTGTCAAAAGTACTTGTAATTG
>NW_019948880.1:17437-18514 GCF_002910315.2 Salvelinus sp. IW2-2015
GGAGTTGGATGAGACCCTGTCTGGCTGCAGACTGGAGCAGAGGGAGGAGTTGGATGAGACCCTGTCTGGCTGCAGACTGGAGCAGAGGGAGGAGTGGGAGGAGGCACTAGCTATTTGTGGAGTAAAATGAGTATATTGTACGCTTCTTAGTCATAATATGGATATAGTTAGTATTCCAAAAAATTCCCGAATGTCGTACTACATTCGCCAAAATATGAAGTATACAAACAGTGGACACTCTTTCCGTGCTTTTAGGGCCCATAATGCAATTCTTCAGAAAATGGCGGTAAATATGCAGCCGAAGTCCAAATTAATTTCTTTAACTACTTATGAGAAATATTAAGAAAATGTTGATCAATGTAACAAAGTAATGTAACTACCCTTACGAACCGCATAGCATATCATTACAGCATTACAGCAGTGTGTACCGGTATGTTAGCTAGCTACCGAACTAACCAACGTTTATCGACTTGATTATTCATGTGATTCATAGTTTAGCTAAGTGGTATAGTCGTTGTGCGTTTTGTAAAAATCGCTCTGGTTCTCTACTCCGATTTTACAGCACTCTTGTCTGAGTGTACCAGAGAGCAGATTAACTGATGAATTTACAAACGCTCAACACCAGTTTAATATGGTCGGTGTCAGTAAACTTCAGCCAACAAAGCGTAATTCAATTGTTGCCATCAGCACAGTTACAGTCACCAACGCTCTGGATAACATGAAAACAGCCTAACCAGCTCTGCTAGGGGGAGTAAAATGGTCAGAGTGAGGTGTTGTGTCTGGAAGTAGCTAGCCAGTTAGCCAACGTTAGCCAGTTAGCTTGGGTGCTTGACTGCCATTCGCTCTCTGAACGCTCAGAGAGCGAAACACTCTGAATATACACATTGACAATCTGACAACGTTCTGAAATTACAAATGCCCAGAGCGCACTCTGGCACTCCAGATTGAATTTAATAACACGCCAAGAGTTGTAAAACGTCTAGCTAGTATTTTGTTATGCTAACAAGCTAGCAAGAGGTTGCATAGCAACAGCATCAACTTCCAGTAGACAGCCGAAGAGCGAGTACGCTCAACTAT
>NW_019948880.1:18539-30838 GCF_002910315.2 Salvelinus sp. IW2-2015
CCCATGTCAACCCTGCATATCCCTGTAACTATCTACTCTAATCTGTTCACGCCCAACTACCCCTCCTCTTGTATCCATGAATCTCTGAATTTTAAAATCGGTGAAAGCCCTGTAAGAATTCTTTGATAAACTAATGGGTGCTCATCCTGCATTTCACACGTCTTAGAGGAGGTTGCATTTCAATTGGTGTTAGAGACCAGTGAACTTGAAGTGAAGAAATATATATATCCTACTCTATCTCCTCAACTGTTTCGGAACTACCAAAAAGCAGCAACCAATCTATTTCTCTGTCTTCGAGATCCTTGTAAAATTTTTTCCCTCAGCTTATACATTTCACATTACATAATTTCCATGCGTCTGTCTATTCCACCTACCCCCAACGACCCTGACTCAAACAGAGAGGAATGGTATTTTGCTCAATTTAACGCTCCACTAACCTACTCAAACAACCTGACGTCAAACAGCGAGGGCAATGATACCTTCTCCTGTCTTCTCCTACTATTGCCTAATTACCTAGTCTATGCAACCAACCTGAAACCAACAGGAGAGGTATGTCCAACTGAATACCCCTTTCAATCTGTCTCGCTGGAATTCACTACCCTAGTCCCCACTACCCCCTCTACTCTGTTCTCCAAACTAGAACCCATCCACTACCCTCCGAACCAAACCCACGCGCAGAGGAATGGTATTTTATCGTCCTGTAACTCTCTAAAACCTACCTCAAATACCAACCTGTACTCACCTACCACAGAGAGGTATGCTCTCTGTCGTCCACTATCTAACTATTCCAAAACTAACTTAACCCCTGGCTAAAGGCTATCCTCTGCTAACTTATTGTCCCTACAGTCAACTAGCTCATAGCACTACCTCTTTCACGTCTGTTCTCAGTTGCACAACATACCTCGCTACTACCCCTTCTCGCTGCCCTCTACCTACCTCCACTAAGGCCGCCCTCTCTGCCTCGGCACGCGATCCTGCTACACTACCCCTGCCCAAAACTGCCATGCTGTACACTGTCCTCTACTGACACCCAACTGTAATACCAATATGTGTGATTGATATCTACCGTGGATTGGTTTGTGGGTTTACCTCTAAACCGGTGTAGTACACGTTTTTTAACTAATGCCCTCATCCTGGTCTTATAAGAGGTATCATTCCAAATGTTAGATTAAACTCTAACCAAAGAACTTAATTGGATTGTTAGGTAATGTCATGGAATATTCCGGTTGCTGGGTCTCCTCTCTGCCTGCCAGTATATGTCTGCCGTAATGTTCTCTGGGCTGGCATGGCACAATTTTGGGAAGGGTAAGGCAAAGGGATTGGAGGCAAGAGTTTCTCCCAGAAGCCTCGAAAATAACTCTCGTCCATCTCCTCCTCCTCTCTTATATAGCAGGACTGGAGGAAATGCCAGCAGGTAACATAGGATGTTAGCAATATCCCTTCAGTAGAGTGGCTTATTGTAATACTATATATGACTATGTCCTATGATCCTACCTTATATTCTTTGATGATGTGTGGAACTCTGTTCTGTCTTCTCTGTATCGTCTCTGTCTCTGGTCTCTCTCTCATCTGTCCCTCCTTCAATGTCGTGAACAACGATCGGTTATGGTCTGTTGCTGTAGGCGGTTAGTCGGTTATGGTATGAAAGGTTTTCGGCTCTGGAAAGTTTTTTTGTTGTCTGTTGCCTCGGTTCCACAGGACCCTCAGCTCGATTTGTGTTGAGCTCATTAACTCACAGTCGACAGGGTGATATAGAATGTCAGCACGTCGTAGGCTCACATGCTGCCTCGCTCAAAGTATCGGTCATGCAAAGGCATTCTGTTCTCTACAACGTCTTCGCTACTATCTCTCTCAGGTGATGAGTGTCGTTCTCGTTCACGTCGCTCTGTTGGCCTCATCAAATGTGATAACTCTCTACCTGTGTGCTGTACAGATGATCCAGGGGTGTAAATTTTCCCGCCCATTCCGCCGATTCTGTTTACAAAACATTCTTGTCCTGTTCCTCTTTAAACGGAAGCAAACGAAACGGGGAGCCGCTGACCCTCTCTCAACTACCTGAATTTGATTACCCCCAGATCATCTAGATGCAGGGTGGTAAATTAAACCGTGTCACCTTGGCTAGGTTGTAACAACATCATTGAAAGTGCGGTACAGGGTGGTATTAACCCGTGCTGTCAGCCCTGCTCTCTCTGTCTTCGCGCCTAAGGCTCGTGAACCTACAACCATCCACTGCACTGTCTTCTGGTCAACGGGCTCGCCGTTCACTTTCTCAACCGTGCACTTGTCCACCTTGGGCTTATACTGCGTTGTTATACTCAATCTCTCTCAACCTGGATGTCGTAATCTACTCTCACTCTGTGGAGTGGCACTCTAACCGGTCAGCTCTCTCCCTCTGTGCCTCAGGTCTTGTGTACTACCATAGAGTCTCTCATTGCACGTGTACACGGTGCTGCTGGTATTTCCACACTCCTGTGGCACACTCTCTGGTCATCCTCCCTCTCTAGCACGTCAGCGTGTTTGGGAACCAACATAATTGCATATGGGTAACGGGTGTGATTAATTTCCAGTGCCATACCCTTGGCTAGGTTGGAAATCAGATATCATCCATTTGCTAGCGTCGCTGAGCCAAGGACGGGTGTAACAAACAGCAGGTCCCAAGGATTCCCATGTCGGATACTCGACTCACATGGCCCTTATTTCTATGGGCATCAGGGTTAGGAGCACATGACCTACTAATTTGTAATATATGTCGATTGCACAGGGTGGCATTCACAAGCACCTCAGAGTGTGCACAAACATCCATAGGTTTTAGGGCGTTAAAATCGGCTAACATTGGTAATACACTACTATACAAAACTGAATTGGCCTCTAGAGATGTGGTGTACGTTAGCATTAACCCTAGCCACGGTGAGTCAGGCCGAGCACGCCGTTTAATCACTTGGCTAGGTTTGTACAACAATCCTGTATAACCTGCACGAGTGCATCAGGGTGTAGGATGTTATTAGTTTACGAACACCGTTGTATCGACACGGTGACACGGTTTTAATAACCACCTGTACCTGGGCATTAGCAAATGGATGTTGATGTCGCCATATGGCACCACAAACCATGCCACAGATGGCACATGGGTTGTTACTAACGCGTACGCGGTAATTATCCAAACATCGATTGATGGACTACCTCGTTTCTGGACTTAACGCTGATGTGGGCCACAAGCGTGAACACAGCCTTAATACACTACCGATGGCGTGACTAACCGGCGCATGCGATTAGTATTAATATCCCTGTGTATCGAGATCCCTAAGCCAAGGTGGGCACGGGTTCATAAGTCGCTCACACATCATGATGGGCTGTTAGCAGCGAGGTGGTCTAATGAAAGCTTCGTTTGAGAGTGCCACTCCTAGCCAAGGTGAGCGTTCACACACGCCCCCCCTGTACATCACTGAATGTTGTTTTGGCTAGGTTTGTCCAAACCTAGCCACAAACAGGGATGGGTGTTATGCAGTGTGAGATTCTATAATTAGGAATCCTAACCAAGCTATAGGATGTGCATCTGACTCGTTGACGAGTCGATAGGAGAATATGGAATTGAGCATGTTCCCAACCTAGCCAAAACCGCTGTCATAGAAATAGTGGGTAGGTCATAGTGAGGTCAGGGATGGCAACGGATATTAAGTGAACTCACCCGCTTATCCCAGTGCCTATGTTCACGATGTCCAGGGAGAGTAGGTAGGACCAGAATAGAAGCGCCAAATGAGCGCTGAGGCACCGCGAGTTGATGAACCGACAGAGAGAGAGAGACGCAAAGAGAGAGAGAGAGGACAGAGAAGATGAGAAGTACGCGCAGAGATGGTCAATAAGGAGGAGTTAGTATATGAGCGTCAACCAGAGTAAGGGCAGAGCAAGAAACAGAGGTGAAGCAGCACGCAGGAGGGTGGTAGAATGCAGACACAGAGGCACGACGAATGGGGAGAGAAGATGTTCGATGAGAGTAGAGAGGGACCTAGCGCGAAGAAGGTGAACAGAATGAGCAGCGGATGAGACATATACGCACCACCGAGAGAAGAGACTGTACCGAGACACACCATGCATGATAGGTTAGTATGATCTAACAACCTAGCCAACGGTACCGCACACACGGTTAAATACCGAGAGAGAACCCAGGACGGATGAGACACGAACGATGGAACCGCATTGAGTGATGCGAGAGAACACTAGGCCAAAGGTGAATCGACGGTAGATCAAGAAGTATGAAACCACAAGACCGAAGAGAAGAGAGACAAGAGAGAGGACAGAGAGAGACACCTTGAGAGAGGAGAAGCAGCTAATCAATGGAATGACTGGGGAGTGTGAATGCAAATGATTACAAGAGGCTATTTGGGATGCACCGCTCCAGCACCGTACTCCATCGTTTGCTTGCGAGAATGATCCATGACAGGATATATGCCATTCTAGTAATCTCAAGATCCGAAGGAAAGAAAATACACGCTCCTAGGAAATTAGGAATACTGTACACATCACAGTTCACATTGAGATAAGTGCAGCCAACGTACAAGAGACAAACAATACCACCTTCCTAACTGCGTGGGAATTGTACCTACATCCCTAATTGTTCCTTATCTCTTCGCTCTCGTACTGGGCGTCTCACCTCTCCCTCTTCATCTTTCTCTCTCCAGTTCGCTATGTAAGATCATTCAAAACACAGGCAAGAAGCTGCTGTGACACGAGGGGAGAAGGCATACATATCTTAAGAGCATATACTACGTGTGTACACAACTGCCTTCAAAGCGTCCTCTCCACTCACCATAACACCGCTTCCTTAATGACCCCTCTTGCCTCACCATTACACAGCATACACAAATTCGGTTGTGCATCGCATCGCCAGAGAGAAATAACCTGAGCAGAGATTCATCACTGGTGAACAGGAAACCGCTCGCTACAAACAACGTTAGTAAACCCACAAACCAAATCCACATATACAATCACACAGTACAGTGGTACAGCATGCAGTTTAGCAGTACACCGGCGGCCTGTTGGCAATACATTAATTAAATGAAAGCTTACCTTGACTTGGAAGAGTTGCAGATAGCCTTAGCCAGCTAGTTAGCATTAATACATACCTCTCTGTTGTGAGTCAGGTTGTGATAGTTAAATTAGCATAAATACCATTCCTCTCTGTTGAAGCTCAGGTTGTTGAGTAGGCATATTAGCATTAATACCATACCTCTCTGTTTGAGTCAGGCTTGTTTGAGTAGACTAAATTAGCATAAAATATATTCCTCTCCTGTTGAGTCAGGTTGTTGAGTAGGCTAAATTAGCATAAATACCAGAGATGGACGACCCCAGCAAACCGGCAGTTTGCGCATTCAGACAAGTGTTATCGTTAAGCAGATCCAAATTAAGTTCCTTGTGTATGGAAGTTTTATCTACACTCAAAGAGTAATCTTCATAGAGCTCTGATAAAATGGTAACAAGACGAGGAGGGGGGTAAAAGTAGAGGAAAGGTAGTACAGAAGACACGAGAGGGAGGATATATGGTTGCGTAGGTAGTGCTAGGCTCAGAAGCAGAGAGCGCTATGTAGTGGAGTTTAGTGAGAGAGCAAAGAGAGGGGATAGTGAGGAAGGTAAGTAGTAATAGATCAGAGAGGGTAGTCGTGAGTGTCACACGGAGTACAAAGAGAGGGGGTAGTGTGTATACACTGGAGGTCGGAGATCACGCTGAAAGCACGGGTAAGTGAATAGTTGGAGACCAAGAGGGGTATTGCACCGTGGCACGGTATGCTTGGAGACAGAAGAGGGAGGCTTGAGTGTGAGAGATAAGTTGCAGGAGAGATATAGGAGCACCGATGTGGAGATTTATGGCGTATAGTAGAGGATGACAGATGAGGTGTGACTAAGTGGGACGGTAGTTGTGAGACCAGAGAAGATTTAGGAGTAATTTGCAGTGAGATATCAATATACAAGAAAGTAGGTCACAGTGAGATAGGTATAGTGAGATCAGAGAGGTGGTCAGTAGGAAAAGAGTGATGATGCATAGATGAGACAGGTCTATGTGGAGGTCAGTACAGGATTGATATAGAATAAGAGTAAAACACAGGAGAGATGCGTACGAGGCTTATCTACGCAGATTAAGAGTTGTCATGAGATTACTTTGAACAGGGCATCTACGAGCACAGAGAGTGTGGAATAATTTGCAGAGGATTCTATGAAGGCGTTCACAGATTGATAAAGTTCAGAGATGCATTCACAGCAAGGCAATTACACGAGGATTAAGTTGAAAAAGTGTTCAAGTGAAGAGTAATCGGTGTACAGGACTATACGAACATTTAGAGAGGAGGATTTCAGAGATTCTGGAAGGTAAAGATCAGGGACCATGAATCAGCAGGGTAAGAGTTGAGAGAAGGTCAGAGAATGTATACGTATAGCAGGGGTGACGTGGATGCACGATAGAGAGTATACAGAGTATGGCGCGTAGTATGGACGTGTATAACAGAGGCACTATACGACAGGAGGTAGGATTTAGTCGAAGAGATTCTTGCGATGGGCGTTAGACGACACAGATGTAAGAGGGAGAGGATAACAGTAGAGCTAACATGGCCTTCGTCACCACAGACAAATCATAAACAATTCAGAGGATGTCTTGCAGAGGCGCGTAGGCAACAACAAATTAAGAAGAGTGCAAATGACTATCTCACAGGCTTCACAGATCCTCACATCCATACTGTTTCAGAGACCACTTACTTCTACACCGGCTTTCACAGAATTAACATAATCCAGCAGATTCTCTCATCCCGTCCGTGCGTCACAGATTCAAATATTAACTACCACGGATTCTTAACATCCGTGAGACGCTCTCCTATCCATGATTTCAAATAACTAAATATCAGTACACGTACATTGCCCTTACGGGCTTCACAGATTAAAATTCAGAGATTCTTACGGGCTTTCCACAGATTCAACTTCAGAGATTCCTTAAACGGGCTCTTCTCAGCGCAATGATTTCAACACCTTACCAGAGATTTCTCTAACAAGGCCTTCACAGATTCACCCCTTTCAGACGTCATGTCTTTACTGAGGTACCTTCAACAGATTCATTCACATCAGAGATTCTTCACCTGGCCGTCTGTTTCACCAGACCCTTCAAACTTCCAGAGATTTCTTAACCCGCGGCCTTCACAGATTCAACTTCCAGAGATTCTTTCACGGGCTTCCACAGAATATCTCCAATACACCTTCCGCAGATCCCTGCTTTACAGGTCCTTTCCACAGCATTATACTTAAAGACGAGTCTTTACCTTACATGGCTTCCACAGAAATTTCAATAACTATCATGCACGACGTTCTTCTACAGGCTCTCACAGATTCAACTTCAAAGACGATTTCTTTACTTTATCACCGACTACCTCCACCTAGATTCCCACCATCTTCTGTCTCTAAAGAGCACTTCCTCTCCTAACACGGTCACTTTCAACACCGACCTTCTCTAACTCTCTCACATGACCAGACTACTATCACCTACTCATGGTTCCTATATATCTCACCGTACCACTACCCACTCACTCCGCGTTCCTCTCCACATACCGAACTCCTCTCTCTGTCTCTCAACATGGAACCCTTCCACTCAGAGAACTACCACTACATCTTGATCGTCAGAGATATCCCTTTATACGCACTCACGGCCTCTATCTTGTCTACTCCAGAGAGAACTTCACCACTATCCAAGATCTCTCTATCACTAGGGCTTTCCACACGACTTATTCAATCAACATATTCCCAGCCTACGATCTGCTCTCTCTCACATACACGCGTCCTCACCATAGCCATTCATAACTACTGTCCTCTCTCCCAGACTAAGAATCCACTCTACCTACACGCACTTCTGAGACTACGTAACTACTTAACCATCCCACATAACCAATTCCACGACTGGATCTTTCCTCTCACACGTGTCTCTCTCAACACCAGATTCCATACCTGACGAGCTTAATCTCTACTCTAAGGCCTTAATCCATGAATCCTCAACCTCTTCCACGCACATTTGCTCTCTCGAGAACGTACCTCTCACAGCTATCTACACCATTCCCATGCTCTGATCTCGTATTCACTTAACACGGCTTCAAAGATTTACACTTAACAGAGATTCTTCTACTACTGTCTAGGCTTACAGGGCTTAGTATAATTACCACATATCGAGTTAGATAAACTCTATAGATATCCATGAACTTAAATCTTGGTAATTCGTGGATTCATGCGTAATTGTCTCATGGACAATATCTACCGAGAGATTTGTGCACGCTGGGCTCAGGCACGGAAATCCTAGCGGCACGAAGTAATGATACTCTTGTTGTCACGTAGATGATCTTCTCTGGTCCTCTAGAGATCTGATTGAGGAGTCTGTAACAAGTCTCGTGTAGGAAGGGTAAGGCAGGGATGATAATGGGAGGCCAAGAGTTTCTGTAACTCCTCGGATCAAGAAAGCTTCAAACTGTAGGAAATGCCTCCTCTCGCCTCACACGCTAATCCCTCCTCGAATCTTTCTGTTATAGAGTCCTAGGTACACGGGCATGGGTATATACCAGCAAGAGCATTAACCTATGTAAGAGGTATTGTGAGCATAAATCTGTGCCATTAGCAACGCTGAGTTACTATCAAGAATTCTGTACATACTATATTCTATGAGTCATGCGTCCTTGAGAGTACACGCTGTAATCTATATGTTGAACCGTCTCTGTTAGGAATGATGCTGGTGGAACTCTGTATATCTCGTCTGTACACCTGTTCTCAGATTCTCCTGTGTATCTCTATGTCCTTGCTACTACGTACACTCCCTGTCTCCTGTACATTCTTCTAATCTCTCTCTCTCTGTCTTCTTGCTACAGACCTGTTATCATGCTCTCACATCCTGTCCTCTTTGCACATGTTGCTTCACTCTCGCTCGCATGAGTCTTCACTTGTACACGTGATCTCAATTCCTTGCTCGAATCCTTGCTTCTAAATCTGTGTTGCCTCAAGTCTCTCTGTGTGTCTCTCTCTTGTGTGTCCTCTCTCTCTCTCTGTCTGTCTCTCTCTCTCTCTACCCCTGTAAAGAATCTCTGAATTTTCCAATCTGTGAAGCCTCGTTCATCTGTCCAGCACATACTTCGCATAAATTCCGCAATCTGCTTCGCAATCACCTATCATGTAGCAATTCCTCTAAAAACTCTACCCCTCTCTCTCTCTGTCTCTCTCTCTCTCTCTAACCTCTATCTCTCCTCCTCTATCCCTCTCTCCCCTCTTTCCCCTCTCTCTGTCTCATCTCTCGTCCTCCTCGTCGCCTCTCTGAAGTTGAATTCTGTGAAGCCTGTAAGAATCTCTGAAGTTGAAGTCCTTGTGAAGCCTGTAAGACTCCTCTGTACAGTGTCTGACATCTTTCTGTCGAAAGCCCTCGCCTGTACAGATTAAATCTCTGAAGTTGAATCTGTGAAGCCCCTATGCGTAAGGAATCTCGAAGTTGAATTCTGTGAAGCCACTGGTAAGAATCTCTGATTTTAATCTGTGAATTGCCCGTAAGAATCTCTGAAGTTGAATCTGCTGAAGCTCTCGTACAGAATCCTTCGTGAAAAGTTCGAATTGTACACCCACGATGGTCGTTCACAGCACTCCTCCCAGTTTAGAAGTAACATTTGCGATCTGAAGTTGAACATCCATGTGTGGACAGTTCCACTTGTAAACTATGAATCACTGCGCAATTGAAGTGTGTAACTATTGCTGAGTAAACTGGTCCCACTTCGCTAAAAGAATCCTGAAGGCAGCTCAAAAATGCACAATCCATAGGTTTAGGATCCTACCATGAAATACTCAACTTCCCTGTTGTTACAAACCTAGCCAAGGTGGCAGTGGCACGGTTATACCACCCTGTACCATCATGAATAGTGTTACGACCTAGCCAAGGTGACACGGTTTATATCCCACCCTGTACCCATCATGATGTTGTTCCAACCTAGCCAAGGTGGCACGTTAATGAAACCTACCCTAGTACCCATCATGATGTTGTTCGAACTAGCCAAGGTGACCGGTTAATACACCTCTGAACCCATCATGATGTTGTTACAACCTAGCCAAGGTGGCAACGGTTAATGCCCTGTACCCATCTGATGTTTTGTTACAACCTAGCCAAGGTGGACGGTTAATGCCACCTGTAACCCATCATGATGTGTTTCCAACCTAGCCAAGGTGGCCACGGTTCATACCACCTGTACCCATCATCAGATGTTGTTCCAAACCTACCAAGGTGGCAACGGTTTAATACCACCACTCTGTACCCATCATGATGTTGGTTGCCAACCTAAGCCCCCAAGGTGGTCACGGGTTTAAATACCGAACCACCTGTACCCATCATGATGTTTGTTCCCAACCTAGCCAAGGTGACACGGTTATGCCACCGCTGTCCATCATGATGTTGTTACAACTAGCCAGGTCCGTGGCACGTAATACCCGACCCGCTGTACACCATCATGAATGTTGTTACAACTAGCCAAGGTGACACGGTTTAATACTACTGTACCCATCATGATGTTGTTACAAACCTAGCCAAGGTGAACACGGTTTAATATATTAATACCACCCTGCATCTAGATGATCTGGGGTGTAATCAAATTCAGGTTGGTCCCTCCCCGTTTCGTTTGCTTCCGTTTAAGAAATGTTTTGTAACAGAATCGGCGGAATGAATACACCCCTGATCATCTGTACACACACAGTTCACATTGATAGCAGCCACGTACAGCATCATCCCTTTGCTCGTTGTATAATTCCTTCTCGCATCTACGGGCTCTCCTCCTCTCATCTTTTCCCTTCGCTTGTAGACTTCAACACATCAGCTGTCTGTGACCAGGCAACAACAACAAAAACTTTCCAAGCCAAACCTTCATACCATAACCGCTAACCGCTACACACAGCATACATCGTTGTCACCATATTAACGTCATAGTAAAAAACGTGTACTAACACGTTAGTAAACCCACAAACCAATCCACGTATACAATCACACAGTACAGTGTACAGCATGCAGTTTAGCAGGTACACCGGCGGGCCCTGTTGGCAATACATTAATAAAACTGAAAGCTTACCTTGACTTGGAAGAGTTGCAGATAGCCTTAGCCAGCTAGTTAGCATTAATACCATACCTCTCTGTTTGAGTCAGGTTGTTGAGTAGGTTAAATTAGCATAAATACCATTCCTCTCTGTTTGAGTCAGGTTGTTGAGTAGGCTAAATTAGCATTAATACCATACCTCTCTGTTTGAGTCAGGTTGTTGAGTAGACTAAATTAGCATAAATATCATTCCTCTCTGTTTGAGTCAGGTTGTTGAGTAGGCTAAATTAGCATAAATACCATTCCTCTCTGTTTGAGTCAGGTTGTTGAGTAGGCTAAATTATCTTATGTGAAATGTAAACTGAGGGGAAAAAATACAACGAAATATGTGCTGCTTTTCAACAGTTTGGAAGAAATTATATATATTTCTTTCACTTCAAGTCACTGGTCTCTAACACCAATTGAAATGCACCTCCTCTAAGACGTGTGAAATGCAGGATGAGCACCATTAGTTTATCAAAGATTCTTACAGGCTTCACCGATTTAAAATTCAAAGATTCTTACAGGCTTCACCGATTTAAAATTCAGAGATTCTTACAGGCTTCATAGATTCAACTTCAATCATCAGAAACATAGGCTACATTCCAGTCTAATTTGTGACACTAAGCAACGAGTCTAACCAAGCCGCCACTTCTCCAGGTGAGCAATATTTTCTGTGTGGGAGAGTTTCAGGACATCAAAGTAAGTGCTGTATATTCATGTCCTACCTGGCAGGTGTTCATTTGAATCTGCCTTGAATAAGAGTAAAAGTCCCACACAGAGAGCAACAGACACTATAGCAACAGACACTAGCGGCCGACGCTATAGCAACATACACTGTAGCAACAGACACTATGACAACCAACGCTATAGCAACAGACACTATAGCAACAGACACTAGCGGCCGACGCTATATCAACATACACTATAGTGACAGACAATATAGCGACAGACACTGTAGCAACAGACACTGTATCAACAGACACTATGGCAACAGACACTATAGCAACAGACACTATGGCAACAGACACTATGATAACCGACACTATAGCAACATACACTATGACAACCAACGCTATAGCAACAGACACTATAGCGACAGACACTATAGCAACAGACACTATGATAACCGACACTATAGCAACAGGCACTATAGCAACAGACACTATGACAACCAACGCTATAGCAACA
>NW_019948881.1:0-5897 GCF_002910315.2 Salvelinus sp. IW2-2015
TTAAAAAATAACTATAATTTAAAAAATTTTAAAAAATAACTAATAAATAAAAAAAAATTATCTAAAATACATATATAATAATATATAAAGAAATAAAGACTACACTAATAAAAAAAAAACAATTAAATATGCAGTAAAATCAAAAAAATAAACTAAATATAAATAAAAAATAAAAAACTTACCGAGCCCGCTTGATAACTAATAAAAAACTAAATAAAAAAATGTAAATAAAAAAAGTAACTTAAAATTTTATATAAATAAAAAATAAAATATAAAAAAAAAAAAAAATATACATCAAATTATTAAAAATATAAATAAAACAACGCATATAATATAAAAAAAATAAAAAAAAATAAAAAAAAAAAAAAAAATAAAAATTAATTTAAAAAAAAAAAATAAAAGTATCTATATAAATAATACTAACAAAAAATGTAAAAAACTAAAAAAAAAAAAACCTAGTATATTAAAAAAGATTAATAACTAAAATTTAAATAAAAAAACTAACCCAGCCTAACCCTAGCCTAACCCTACCCTAACCCTAGCCTTAACCCTAGCTAACCCTAGCCTCACCCTACCCTAACCATAGCCTACACCCTACCCTAAACCCTACCTAACACCCTTAGCCTAAACCCTAGCCTACCCTAGCCTAACCCTAGCCTAACCCTAGCCTAACCTAACTAACCTAGCTAACCCTAGCCTAACCCTAGCCTAACCCTAACCCTACCCTAACCCCTGCCCTAACCCTAGCCTAACCCTTACCCTAAACCCTAGCCCTAAACTAACTAACCCTAGCCTACCCTACCTAACCCTAGCCTAACCTAGACTAACCTAGACTAACCCTAGCCTAGCCTACCCTAAACCCTAGCCTAACCCTAGGCCTAACCCTAACCTAACCCTAGCCTAACCCTAGCCTAAACGCCTACCCTAACCCTACCTAACCTAGCCTTAAACCCTACCCTAACCCTTTACCCTAACCCTAGCCTAACCCTACCCCTAACCCTAGCCTACCTAGCCTAACCCTAGCCTCACCCTACCTAACCCTAGCCTAAGCCCTAGCTAACCCTAGCCTAACCCCTAACTAACCCTAACCTAACCCTAGCCTAACCCAGACTAACCCTAGACTACCCCTAGCCTAACCTCAGCCAACCCTAGCCTAACCCTCACCCTAACCAAGCCTAACCCTACCCTAACCCCTAGCCTAACCCTACCCTAACCCTAGCCTAACCCCCTAGCGCTAACCCTACCTACCCTAGCCTTAACCCTAAACTACCTAGCCTAAACCTAGCTAACCCTAGCCCTAACCCTAGCCTAACCCTAAACTAACCCTAGCCTAACCCTAGTGCCTTACACCCTACCCTAACCCTAGCCTTAACCCTAGGCCTCACCCTACCCTACCCCTAGCCCTAACCCTAGCCTAACCCTACCCTAACCCTTCAGCCTAACCCTACCCTAACCCTAGCCTTAACCCTAGCCTAACCCTAGCCGTAACCCTAGTCGCTAACCCTAACTAACCCTAGCCTAACCCTAGCCTAACCCTAGCCTAACCCTTAACTAACCCACTAGGCCTAACCCTAGCCTAAACTCATTACCCTAAAACCCTTGCCTAACCCTAGCCTAAACCTAGCCGCACCCTACCCTAACCCTAGCGCTAACCCTAGCCTAACCTAGTCCTAACCCTAGCCTAACCCTAACTAACCTAGCCTAACCCTAGCCAACCTAGCCTAACCCTAACCCTACCCTAAACCTAGCCTAACCTAGCCTAAACCCTAGCCTAAACCCTAGCCTCAACCCTCAACTAGAAACCTAGGCCAACCTAGCCTAACCCTAGCCTAACCCTGCCTAACCCTCAGCCTAAAACCCTAACTAACCCTAGCCAACCCTAGGACTAACCCTACCTAACCCCTAGCCTAACCCTAGCCTTAAACCCTAACCTAACCCTAGCCTAACCCAGCTAACCCGTAGCCTAACCCTAGCCTAAAACCCACCCTAACCCTAGCCTAACCCCTACCCTAACCCTAGCCTAACCTAGCCTAAACCCTACCCTAACCCTAGGCCTAACCCTAGCCTACCTAGCCTCACCCCTACCCTAGACCCTAGCCTAACCCTAGCCTAACCCTAGCCTAACCCCCTAGACTAACCCTAGCCTAAAACCATAGCCTAACCCTAAGCCTAACCCTACCCGTAACCCTGACCCCTAGCCCTAGCCTAACCCACCCTAACCCTAGCCTAACCCTAGCCTTACCCTAGCCTAACCCTAGCCTAACCCTAAAACTAACCCTAGCCTAACCCTACCTACACCCTAGGCCTAACCCTGGACTAACCCTAGCCTAACCCCTAGACTAACCCCTAGCCTAACCCTAGCCTAACCCTAGCCTCACCCACCCCTACCCCTAAGCCGTAACCCTAATGCCTAACCTAGCCTAACCCTACTAACCCTAACCTAACCCTCAGCTAACCCTAGACTAACCCTAGCCTAACCCTAGCCTAACCCTAGCCTAAACCCTACCCTAACCCTACCCAACCCTAGCCTAAACCTAAGCCTAAACCCTAGCCTAACCCTAGGCCTACCCAGCCTAACCTAACTAACCGCTAGCCTAAACCCAGCCTAACCCTAGAGCCTAACCCTAACCCTACCCCTAACCCTAGTCCTACCCTAGCCTAACCCTAGCCTAACCCTAACCCCTACCCTAACCCCTAGCCTAACCCTGCCTAACCCTACCTAACCCTAGCGCTAACCCTAGCCTAACCTAGGCCTAACCCTAGCCTCAACCATAATTCTGGTAACCTTTCCCAAACAGTCCCTAGTTTTCCAGAAATCCCGGTTGGAAGATTTGTGGAATCAGGAAGGAATAACCCTAACCCTAAGGAATAAGCAGAAAATTCAGAATTCTCCACCTGGATTTCTGAAAACCTTCTGCAACCCCTATCCAAAACCCTATCATAACACTAACCACAAAACCCTATCCACAACCCTACCACAACCCTATCCATAACCCTAACCACACCCTATCCACACCCTATCCATAACCCTAACCACAACCCTATCCATAACCCTAACACAACCCTAACCACACCCTAACCACAACCCTATCCATAACCCTAACTTAATGGTCACATCCCAGTTCAACCCCTACTACAAACCTATTCCATTAAACCCTAACCACCAACCCTATCACAAACACTAACGTAATGTCACATCCCAGTTCACAACCCTAACTAGCTTCAACCACAACCCTAACCCCAGGAAGTTGTTGCATGTCATCTATGATAAACCAACCTGACTTTTCCTGACTGATAATATAAAGTAGGACTCACAGCCAGAGGAAGAGGGAGAAGCCAGAGATGTAGAGGTTCCTCTGGGCTCTGAACAGCTTTGATAATATAAAGTAGGACTCACAGCCAGAGGAAGAGGGAGAAGCCAGAGATGTAGAGGTTCCTCTGGGCTCTGAACAGCTTCATGTGGAGGTGGTCAAACAAGTTGGGGTTCAGCTTGGCTTCTCCCATGGGCTCTGCATTGGAGTACTTCCTCACCTCTCTCAGAGCATCTTAGGAGGGAGACACAGGGAACAGTTGTATTAGTGTCTATAGCTACGCTCTTAAAAAAAAGGTTATTTAAAGGGTTCTCACATGGAGACAGGGTATGGAGCGTAGAGGACTGATTACTAGTATAACAACAGGCTAGAGTCAATAAGTTTGCCGTTTTCCCACGGGCTCTGCACTGGAGTACTGCCTCACCTCTCTCAGAGCATCTTAGGGTGGAAACAGGGAACACGTGTAACAGTGACATGTACCAACTGTAGCGCATTACAGCAGGGATCATCACTAGATTCAGCTGCGCGCCGATGGTCAGGGGGCCGCAAAATAATTCCAAACAATTTGTAGAGTGCAAATTGACTGCATGAAGCCCAAACAGATATAATATTTGACTAAAACATAATAATTTMAGACCTTGCTTACATTTGTATAGATCACGTACTCTATATCTCCCTATAATGCTTGGGAACACTTTGGAACACATTTCCAACATGAAAATCCCTTGGAGCTGGTTTCCTGGTCCAGAAGAGAGAGATATATTGAAGAGCAAAATTCTCGAGACATGCAGTCAGGAAGTTTAACAGCTTGGGTCGCAAAGGGGTCTTCAAATGGACAATGATCCAAGCATACTTCCAAAGTTGTGGCAAAATGGCTTAAGGACAACAAATTCAAGGTTTGTGAGTGGCCATCACAAAGCCTGACCTCAATTCTTTAGAACACCTTGGTGGGCAGAACTGAAAAAGCGTGTGGCGAACAAGGAGGCCTACAAACCTGACTAGTTACACCAGCTCTGTCAGAGGAATGGACCAAACACACCCCAACTATTGTGGGAGCTTGGTGGAAGGCTACCGAAGTTGACCCAAGTTAAAACAATTTAAAGGCAATGCTACCAAATACTAATTGAGTGTATGTAACTTGCCTGACCCACAGGGAATGTGAATGTTAGAAATAAAAGCTGAAATAAATCATTCTCGTTCTACTATTTATAGGACATTTCACATTCTTAAAAATAAAGTGGTGATGCTATTGGACCTAAGACAAACATTTTTACTAGGATTAAAAATGTCAGAATTGTGAAAAACTGAGTTTTGCTAAAGTGTGATGTAAACTCCGACTTCAACTGTATATACAATCAAATACTGAGCTATAATGTAGCAAAAAATGTGTAATTATATAATTTTTTACTAATAGAATTGATCAGAGAAAGACTTGTTCTTAACAAGTAACAATTTTTTTTGTCTCAAAAAGTTAGGGGGTTAAAATTATTGATACCCCTAAAAATTATTATAAAATAATGTAGTCAAAGTTTAGTATTTGGTCCCATATTTCTAGGCCGCAATGACCACTCAAGCTTGTGACTTTACAAACTCGTGGATGCATTTGCAGTTTGTTTTTTGGTTGTTTCAGATTATTTTGCGCCCATAGAATGTGTGATTTTGGCGTCACTTTTTATTGGAATAGAATATGTTTCTAAACACTTCATTAATTATTATGTACCAATGACTATGGATAATCCTAGATGAATCGGGAATGTGGATGAGTGAGAAAGTTACAGAGCGTCAAAAGATCATCCCCCCAAGACATGCTAACCTCTCACCAGTTAGCATTTCATGGGAGTATGGTCTTGACCCCTCTGTAACTTATTTAACACAGCCATATACAAGGAACCAAGTAACTTTTGGTTTAATCCCTTGTTGTTCTGTAACTAGTCATTCTCTAAGTTTCTAACTCTTACTTTTGCAGATGGCGATCACCTGTTCAACCTGAGTCTATGGAACTGTTCACTCCGTCTGAACAGGGATTCTTTACCATGAACTCATCCTCATCATTCTCTTCTTTCTGTGGTTATCATCATACTACAGTATATGGATGGGTCTTTGTATGGCAAACACTGAGTCTATTGTAGATAGATAGTCAGAAAGTTTCCCATAATGACACCTTTTATAGGAGGTGTAAACAAATCACAACTGGGGACCAGCTGGGATTTTATTTGGCCCAAAAGTGTGTTTTTATTGTTGGACATAAACTACTAGTGATTATATTATTTGACCATGCTGGTCATTTTATGAACATTTAACATCTTGCCTGTTCTGTTATAATCTCCACCCGACAAGCCAGAAGAGAGGACTGGCCACCCCTCATAGCCTGGTTCCTCTCAGTTCTTCCTAGGTTTTGGCCTTTCTAGGGAGTTTTTCCTAGCCACCGTTTGCCGCCCCCCCCCCCTTTTTCCCTGTTTACACCTGCATTGCTTTGCTGTTTGGGGTTTTAGGCCTGGGTTTCTGTACAGCACTTTGACTTAACAGCTGATGTACGAAGGGCTATAAAAATACATTTGTGAAGTTTGAGTTTGATAAGCAGAGCCA
>NW_019948881.1:11981-13397 GCF_002910315.2 Salvelinus sp. IW2-2015
GTAGTGGGGGTGGGGGGGGGGGGGGTTCAGAGGAGGGGGTGGGGCCCGCCCTGCACAACAGCTGTTCATGCCCAGCCTCTTAAGCCCTGACGTCACCTGAGAGCAACTTGAACAAGATGCCCATAAATAAAGCCATCACCATGCGGTATTAAGCTGAAAGTAAACCCCTGTCGTTGTGTTGAAGGTAACACATAAATAAGGTTCATAGTATTAAGGCATTGCCATTTAGACTGTGGACTTAGGATCTAGGCCTCTCTAATATTCCATATTAGAGAGATATTAACCATTTCGCTGCAAATAAAGCTGCTGATGTTTTGGCTCAAACTAAACCTTGAGATACGTAACATCTCAACTAGAGGTCGACCGATTAATCGGAATGGCCGATTAATTAGTTTTCATAACAATCGGTAATCTGCATTTTTGGACACCGATCATGGCCGATTACCTTGCACTTCACGAGGAGACTGCGTGGCAGGCTGACTACCTGTTATGCGAGTGCAGCAAGGAGCCAAGGTAAGGTGCTAGCTAGCCTTAAACTTATCTTATAAAAAACATTAAATCTTAACATAATCACTAGTTAACTACACATGGTTGATGATATTACTAGTTTATGTAGCGTGTCCTGCATTGCATATAATCGATGCGGTGCCTGTTAATTTATCATTGAATCACACCCTACTTCGCCAAACAGGTGATTTAACAAGCGCATTAGCGAAAAAGGATTGYCGTTGCACCAATGTGTACCTAACCATAAACATCATTGCCTTTCTTAAAATCAACACACAAGTATATATTTTTAAACCTGCATATTTAGTTAATATTGCCTGCTAACATTAATTTATTTTAACTAGGGAAATTGTGTCACTTCTCTTGCGTTCTGTGCAAGCAGAGTCACGGTATATGCAGCAGTTTGGGCCGCCTGGCTCGTTGCGAACAGTGTGAAGACCATTTCTTCCTAACAAAGACCGTAATTAATTTGCCAGAATTGTACATAGTTATGACATAATATTGAAGGTTGTGCAATGTAACAGCAATATTTAGACTTAAGGATGCAACCCTTTAGATAAAATACGGAACGGTTTCGTATTTCACTGAAAGAATAAACGTCTTGTTTTCGAAATGATCGTTTCCGGATTCTACCATATTAATGACCTAAGGCTCGTATTTCTGTGTGTTATTATATTATAATTAAGTCTATGATTTGATAGCGCAGTCTGACTGAGCGGTGGTAGGCAGCAGCAGGCTCGTAAGCATTCATTCAAACAGCACTTTCCTGCATTTGCCAGCAGCTCTTCGCTGTGCTTCAAGCATTGCGCTGTTTATGACTTCAAGCCTATCAACTCCCAAGATTAGGCTGGCAATACTAAAGTACCTATTAGAACATCCAATAGTCAAAGGTATATGAAATACAAATGG
>NW_019948882.1:0-10260 GCF_002910315.2 Salvelinus sp. IW2-2015
CTGTTGTTTTTTTCGTATTGTTTGTTTTGTGTTGTGATGCTGGCTGTTGTTTGGTTGTTGATGTTTTGTGTTGATGTTGCTGTTGTTTTGTGTTGATGTTTGTGTTGATGCTGCTGTTGTTGTGTTGATCGCTGTTGTTTTTGTCTTGTTGTTTGTGTTTGATGCTGCTGGTGTGTTTGTTTTGTATTGTTGTTGTTGTGTTGTATGCTGCTGTGTTTGTGCTGTTTGTGGTGTTGATTGTTGCTTGTTGTTGTGATGTTGTTTTGTGTTGATGTTTTGTGTTGTTGTTTTTGTGTTAACGCTACTGTTGTTGTTGTTGATGTTGCTGTTTGTGTTGTTGTTGTTTTATGTTGATGTTTTTGTGTTGTTGTTTTGTGTTAACGCTATTGTTGCAACATCAACACAAAACAACAGCAGCATCAACACAAAACAACAATACAAAACAACAGCAGCATCAACACAAAACAACAGCAGCATCAACACAAAACAACAATACAAAACAACAACAGAATTAACACAAAACAACAACAACACAAAACAACAACAACACAAAACAACAACAGCATCAACACAAAACAACAACAACACAAAAGAACAGCAGCATCAACACAAAACAACAGCAATACAAAATAATAGCAACATTAACACAAATCAACAGCAACAGCTGTAGCCCCTTTCGTGGTGATTACAGCCTCAAGTCTTCTTGGGTAGGACGCTACAAGCTTGGCAGACCTGTATTTGGGGAGTTTCTCCCATTCTTCTCTGCAGATCTTCTCAAGTTCTGTCAGGTTGGATGGGGAGCGTCGCTGCACAGCTATTTTCAGGTTTCTTCAGAGATGTTTGATCGGGTTCAAGTCCGGAAGGTTTTCCCATCTCCACAGAGGAATTCTAGAGCTCTGTCAGAGTGACCAACAGGTTCTTGGTCACCTCCCTGACCGAGACCCTTCTCCCCCGATTACTAAGTTTGGCTGAGCGGCCAGCTCCGGGAGGAATTTTGGTGGTTCCAAACGTCTTCCATTTAAGAATGATGGAGGCCAGTGTGTTCTTAGGGACCTTCATTGCTGCAGACATGTTTTGGTATCCTTCCCCAGATCTGTGCCTCGACACAATCCTATCTCGGAGCTCTACGGACAATTCCTTCAACCTCATGGCTTGGTTTTTGCTCTGACATGTACTGTCAACCTTACATAGACAGGTGTGTGACTTTCCAAATCATGTCCAATCAATTGAATTTACCCCAGGTGGACTCCAAACAAGATGTAGAAACATCTCAAGGATGATCAATGGAAACAGGATGCACCTGAGCTCAATTTTGAGTCTCATAGCAAAGGGTCTGAATACTTATCTAAGTAAGGCATTTTTGTTTTTTATTTGTTTAACATTTGCAAAAATGTCTAAAAAACTGTTTTAACTTTGTCWTTATGGGGTATTGTCTGTATATTGATGAGGATATATATGTTTTAAAATGAATCTATTTTAGAATTAGACAGTATAGTAAGAAAATGTAGAGAAAGTCAAGGGGTTAGAATACTTTCCATATACTTTTCATATTCCATATACTGTACTTATAAAAATATTCTACAAGTTACTGTATGATGTCTCAGTGTGATATCTATTACAACTCAACTCTCTATGGGGGAATTGTTTTCATTTAGATGTGTAGAATCACAGCCAGAACCGTTGTCCCCGGAAACCATTCATTCTCTTACCGGATTGGGCGTTGAGGGCAGTGATGGAAAAAGTACCCAATTGTCAAACTTGAGTAAAAGTAAAGATACCTTAATAGAAAATGACTCAAGTAAAGGTGAAAGTCACCCAGTTAAATATTACTTGAGTAAAAGTCAAAAAATATTTGGTTTTAAATATACTTAAGTATCAAAATGTAAATGTAATTGCTAGAATATACTTTAGTATCAGAAGTAAAAGTATAATTATAAATTATTTAAAATTCCTTATATTATGCAAACCAGATTTCACAATTTTCTTGTTTAATAAATGTACGTATAGCCAGAGCCTCACTCCATCACTCAGACATAATTTAGAAATGAAGCATTTGCGTTTCGTGAGTCCGCCAGATCAGAGGCAGCAGAGATGACCAGGGATGTTCTCTGTTTAGTGAGTCCTCCAGATCAGAGGCAGTAGGGATGACCAGGGATGTTCTCTTGATAGGTGAGTGATTTAGATCCGTGGATAAGTTCCTGTCCTGCCAAGCATTCAAAATGTAACGAGGTAAGTTTTGGGTGTCAGGGAAAATGTATGGAGTTAAAATTTTTTTAGGAATGTAGTAAAGTAAAAGTAAAAGTTATACAAAATAGAATAGTAAAGTACAGATAATCAAAAAAAACTACTTCTGTAGTACTTTAAAGTATTTTTACTTAAATACTTTACACCACTGCTTGAGGACCACCGGCCTACCTTCTCCACACCCACCCTTACCATCTGTCAGGGAACATCTCACAGCATCTCAGAGGACTCTGTGGCCACCAATTAAAGATCTCCCCCACACCCACCCTTACCATCTGTCAGTTAAACATCTCCGGGCATCTCTCAGCATCGTGTTTGTTATTCACCCAATGTCTGATTGGGTCTGATTGACCAACAACATTATTGGTTTTTAAAACAATACAGCCGTAACTATTACATATAAATACTTAATACTTTGATGTTGACTTATGTAAATTACAAGCAAATAGACCGTATACATGTTAATATAGACAGTATACATGGTTAATAATTTACCTCTGCTAATCACATTTATCCATAAATGCGCTTTTGTTTTATTTAAATAAAATGTGAATTTGTGAACAAAAATTTATTAAATCAAGACGAGGGTGGAAATAAATCATGTTTATCTTGAACAAATAAAAATGAACACGATTTCATCACTAGTGATGTTCATTGCTTTAAAACTGAATTTTTAAATACAGTATGTTAGCGGAATGATAAATGAAACCCTATTTGCCCAATTAAGGACAAACATGAAGGTAGTTTAAGTACAATTTCGGTGGTTACGTCTACTATATGGGTTATTAGGACCGGTAAAGTTGTCTGTAACCTCAGTGAAAGATGTGCTGTGTGTGGGTGTGGCTGGTGTGTGTGTCGGAGATCACTGTGTGATGTGGTGTGTCGTGTGCTGTGTGTGTGTGTGTGTGTGTGTGATTGCTGGTGTGTGTGTGTGTGTTGTGTGTGTGTGTGTGTTCCTGTGTGTGTGTGCTGTGTGTGCTGTGTGTGTGTGTGTGTCGGGTGTGTGTCTGTTGTGTGTGTGTGTGTGTGTGTACGTGTGTGTGTGGTGTGTGTGTTGTGGTGTGTGTGTGTCTGTGTGGTGGTGGTGGTGTGTGTGTGTGTGTGTGTGTGTCTGTGGTGTGTGTGGTGTGTGTGGTGTGCTGTGTGTGGTGTGTGGTGTGCTGGTGTGTGTGACTGTGTGTGTTGTGTGTGTGTGTGGTCTGTGTGTTGATGGTGGTTGTGGGTGTGTGTGTGGTGTGTTGTGTGTTGTGTGTTGTGTGTGTGTGCATGTGGTGTGTGTGTGTGTCGGTGTGTCTGGTGTGTGTGTGTGTGTGTTGTTGTGTGTGTATGTGTGTGTGTGTGTGTGTCGTGTGTCTGTGGTGTGTGTGTGTGATGTATGTGGTGATGTGGTGTGTGTGTCTGTGTGTGTGTGTGTGTGTGTGTGTGACGCTTGTGTGTTGTGGTGTCTGGTGGTGTGTGTGTGTGTGTGTGCTTGTCTGTGGTCTGTGTGTGTGTGTTGTGTGTGTTGGTGTGTGTGTGTGTGTGTGTGTTCTGTGTGATTCTGATGTGTGTGGTGTGGTTGTTGTGTGTGTGTGTGTGCTGTGTGTGGTGTGTGTGTGTTGGTGTGTCGTGGTGTGTGTGTGTGTGTGTGGTGTGTGTGTTGTGTGTCTGTGTGTGTGTAGTGTGTGTGTTGTGTGTTGTGTGTGCGGTGTGTGTGTGTGTGTGTGTCTGTGTGTGTGTGTGTGGTGTGTGTGCTGTGGTGTGCTGATGTGTGTGTGTTGTGGTCTGTGTGGTGTTGTGTGTGTGTGTGTGTGTGTCGTGTGTGTGTGTGTGTGTGTGTGCTCTGATGGTGTGTGTGTGTGTGTGTGATGGGTGGTGTGTGTGTGTGTGTGGGTGTGTGTGTGTGTTGTGTGCTACAATACGTATCTATTGCACTTGATGCTTGTGTGCTTGTCTTTCCTGTCCTTCTTGGGGTCCACACACATCTTCAACGCTTCTTCTTGTTGCCACCGGGCTACAATCTAGAATGATGAAAACACTTGTGTGAGGAACTTTACTGACATCTCACTCACTCACATATATAAGTTACAGCCGGGACCAAGGAAGGAAGCCACAACACACATTGCAACAAATCCCTCACGCTGACTTCCTGTATTGGAGTGTTGGGTTCTGTGGGTCGGAGTGGATGGGCGACCAGACGTCCTGCCTCCTGAAATCCTCCTCACGATGGCTGCAGAAGACCGGGGGAGGATCCCTTGGATACGTTTGAGCCTCCTTCTTGGATTTGAGGTCTTACAATGCCTTGCCCAGCTCCTGAGAAAGAGACGTCTCCTCTGGAGCTCCTCTGTTCCAATCTTGGGTTCCAAACGTCCATCCGCGGAATGGCAATCATGTTGTCACGAGAGATGTCCAAGATGTTGAATAATATCAACAAGATGCCAGCGTAGGGTTCGTTCTTTTGCAGCTGTAAGCCTAGTAACCATAATCTGTCTAAATTGGTCCACCCCTCCTTTGTAGTGGCATTGTAATCCACTATGATTTCTGGGTTTTCATGTTCTTGCCCTCGGATTGATCCCATCCCTATGCAGTGTACTCTATGAAGTACCACATGTTTGCATTTATTTGGGCACGTAGGACACTAGGGCGGTGTCGGCCGTGAAACGTTCAAACTAGAGAATTGTAAGGGCCTACATGTTCCGATGTATTCAACAGCTGAGGTGGGAGCTCTGGCTTCTTTTTTTCATACTGTTCCTACCATCGTCAGCTTCCTCTTGAGAATCTGTCCCATCGTCAGCGTTCCTCTTGAGGAGATCCTGTACCCAGCTTGTGCGAAGTAAAAAAAGTTATCGCATGTGATGGTTGTGGCCACGGAGTCCCTGTGTCCACGGTCCAGGACAACCCACATGCCCCTGGTTTTTCTCAAGGCGTCCTCCATCTCTGGTCTCTCCATATACACTTGCGAGTTGCCACAGGTCAGCCAGCCCAGATCTCTGATTCTCATTATTTTGCAGGGTTTAGACGTATGTTGGTATGCCTGGAAGGGGCAGCGGCCCTAAAATGGCATAAGCTGGGACAGGAAGGCGGTCCACCCCATTTGTCCCACACTGACCTGATTGCCAGCTAGCTTGTCTCTCTACCACTGACGCCTGATTGCAGCTAGCTGTCTCTGCACAGACCTGCATAGCAGCTAGCTTGGTCTCTCGCAGCTGACCTGATAGCAGCTAGCTTGGTCCTCTGGCACGTGACCGAGTGCAGCTAGCTTTTCTCTCTGCACAGACCGGATAGCAGTAGCTGTCTCTCGCCACTGACCTGATTGCAGCCTAGCTTTTCTCTCTGCACAGACCTAAGCATAGCAGCTAGCTTGTCTCTCTAAACCACTGACCTGAGTTGCAGCTAGCTGTGTCTCTCTAAACTGACCTGATAGCAGATTAGCTGGTCTCTCTACACTGGAACCTGGATTGCAGCCATAGCTTAGGCTCTGCTTACCACTGACCTGAATTGCAAGCTAGCTAGGTCTTTCTGCATTGACCTGAGTGCAGCAGTTGGCGCCCTTGCACAGACCATGATTGCAGCGGAGCTTGTCTCTCTTACCTGACCTGATAGCAGGCTAGCTTGATCTCTCTACACTACCTGATAGCAGCTTAGCTTGTCTCTCTACACTGACCTGATGTGCAGCTAGGCTTGTCTCTCTAGACTGAACCTGAATAGCAAGCCAGCTGGTCTCTCTGCCACTGACCTGATTGCAGCGAGCTGGTCTCTCTGCAATTGACCTGATTGCAGCTAGCTTGTCTCCCTGCACAGACATGATTGCAGGCTAGCTTGATCTCTCTACACTGACCTGAGAGCAGCTAGCTTGGTCTCTCTACACGGACCTGATAGCAAGCTAGCTATGTCTCTCTGACACAGACCTGAGTGCAGCTAGCTTGTCTCTCTGCACTGACCTGATAGCAGGCTAGCTGTCCTCTCTGCACTGACATGATGCAAGCTAGCTTGTCTTCTCTGCACAGACCTCGATAGCATAGGCTGTCCTCTGCTTCACTGACCTGATAGCAGCTAGCTTTGGTTCGTCACGGACCTGAATAGCCCAGCTAGCTTGTCTCTCTACCACTGACCTGATTGCAGCTAGCGTGTCTCACCTGCACTGACCGGATAGCAGCTAGGCTTGTCTTTCTGAAACAACTGACCGATAGCAGCTAAGCGTGTGCTCTCTGCAACAGAACCTGATTGCAGCTAGCTTGTGGGGGGCTTTTCGCTCTTTACACTGACATATATGCAGCTACCGTTGGCTCTCTGACGCCGAGGCTTGCGTCCGTTTTCTTTGGGTAGCCGAAAGCGGATAAATCCTGAAATAAGTTGTGGGAAGTTTTCCAGAGACCAGTTTGCACAGAAAAGTTATCTGCCAGTTTCTGCCATCCCACAGGGACTCTTTGGATTCCCCCCATTGGATCTGAAAACACCAGCAAGGAATAGAACCCCAAAGGAGCATGTTTAAATATGTTTGGTACATCTCCTTCCATGTCTCTCCAAAAACACAACCTTCCCTCCAAATTAGTGCAGTCCCAGAATGATTTTCTGGATGTGTCTGTGATGACCAGTGTCAACAGACAGACGTTTATGCTCCTGCCACATGAGTAATGTAGTCAGCCCTGGTTGCATGTCCTGCAGCCCATTGCAGGCGTGGCTCATTCCGCTTGGGCAAGAAGACCATTCAATTGTTCACATTTTTGAAATCTATATTTTCTCGTCCCTGCAAGACTGGCGATTGGGCTGGTGACTGACTGGCTGATCCTCGGGCTGGCTTGCTGACGGGCTGGTCCTGGGCTGGACTGTGACGCGGCTGGTCCTGGGGCTTGGCTGCTGCCGGATGCCGTTCCTGGGGCTGTCGTGCTGAACGGGCTGGTCTGGAGGGCTGGCTGCTGACGGCGGTCCGGCTGGTTGCACGCGGGCTGTCCTGGGGCTGGTTGCTGAACGGGCTGCGTCCTGGGGCTGGCATGCTGACTGGCTGGTCCTGGGCTGGTTGCTGACGGGTGTCCTTGGGGCGGCTTGCTGAACTGGCTGGTCCTGGGGGCTGGTTCCTGTACGGGGCTGGTCCTGGGGGCTGGCTGCTGACGGCTTGGGTCCTGGGCTGGCGTTGACTACGGGGCTGGTCCTGGGGGCTGGCTGCTGACGGCTCGAGTCCTGGGGCTGGTTGCTGACGGCTGGTCCTGGCGGCTGGTTCTGCACGGGCTGCGTCCTGCGGGCTGGGCTGCCTGACTGGCTTGGTCCTGGGGCTGGTGCTGACGGCTGGGTCCTGGGGCTGGCTGCTGACTGGCTGGTCCTGGGCTGGTTGCTGACGGGCTGGTCCTGGGGCTTGGCTGGCTGACGGGCTGGTCTGAGGGCTGGCTGCTGATGGGGACCGGCGTTCCTGGGGCTTGACTGACTGACGGGCTGGTCCTTGGGGCGGGCTTGCGGACGGGGCTGGTCCTGGGCTGGCTGCGTCGGCTGGTCCTGGGCTGGTTTTGCTGACGGGACTTGGTACCTGGGGATGGTTGCTGACGGGGCCTGGTCCTGGGGCCTGGGCTGCTGGACTGGCTGGTCCCCTGGGGCTGGTTGCTGACGGGCGGGGTCCTGCGGGGCTGGCTGCTTGACTGGCTGGTCCTGGGGCGGGTTGCTGAGCTGGTCCTCGGGCTGGCTGCTGACTGGCTGGGTCCTGGGCTGGTTGCGTGACCGGCTGGTCCCTGGGGGCTGGCTGCTGACGGGGCTGGTGCTGAGGCTGGGCTGGCTGATGGGACTGGGTCCTGGGGCTGGTTGCTGACGCGGCTGGTCCGGGGGCTGGCTGTGACTGAGCTGGTCCGTGGGGCTGGTTGCTGTACGGGCTGGTCCTTGGCGTTGGCTGCTGACTGGGCTGGTCCTGGGGCTGCAGTTTGCTACGGGCTGGTCCTGGGGCTGGCTTGCTGACGGGCCTGGGTCTGAGGCTCGGCTGCTGATGGGCTGGTCCTGGGCTGAACTGCTGTGACGGGCTGGTCCGGGGCTGGCTGCTGACGGGCTGGTCCTGTGGCTGGCTGCTGTCGGCTGGTTCCTGGGGCTGGTTGGCTGACGGGCTGCGTCCCGGGGTCTGGTTGTGCTGACGGGCTGGTCCTGGGCTGGAGCTTGCTGGGACTGGCGGGGTCCTGGCGCTGGCTGCTGACGGGCTGTCCTGGGCGCTGGGTTGCTGACGGGCTGGTCCTGGGGCTGGCTGCTGAACGGGGCTCTCCTGGGGCTGACGTTTGCTGACGGGCTGGTCCTTGGGCTGGTTGCTGACCGGGCTGGTCCTGGGGCTGAGCTGCTGACTGGCCTGGTCCTGGGGCTGGGTGTTGCTGACGGGCTGGTCCTGGGGCTGCTGCTGACTGGCTGGTCCTGGGCTGGGTGCTGACGGCGCTGGTCCTGGTGCTGGCTGCTGACGGGCTGGTCTGAAGGCTGGCTGCTTTATGCGGCTTTGGTCCTGCGGCTGACTGCTGATGCGGCTGGTCCTCGGGCTGGCTGCTGACGGGCTGTCCTGTGCGCTGGCTGCTGTCGGGGCTGGCCCTGGGGGCTGGTTGCTGACGGGCTGGTCCTGGGGCTTGGTTTGCTGACGCGGCTGGCGTCCTGGCGGCTGGCTGCTGAACTTGGCCTGCGTCCTGGGGCTGGTTGCTGACGGGCTGGTGCCTGGGGCTGGCTGCTTGACGGGCTGGTCCCTGGGGGCTGGTGCTGACGGGCTGGTCTGGGCTGGCTGCTGACGGGCTGGTTCTTGAGGCTGGCTGCTGATGGGCTGGTCCTGGGCTGGTTTGCTGACGGCTGTCTGGGGCTTGGCGCTGACTGGCTGGTCCCTGGGGCTGGGTTTGCTACGGGAGCTGGTCTGGCGGTTGGCTGCCTGACTGGCTGGTCCTGGGGCTTGGGTTGCTGACGGTGCTGGTCCTTGGGCGGGGCTGCTGACGGGGCTGGTCTGAGGCTGGCATGCTGATGGGCTGGTCCTGGGGCTGACTGCTGACGGGCTGGTCCTGGGCTTGGCTGCTGACGGGCTGGTCCTGGGCTGGCTGCGGGCGGCGCTTGGTCCTGGGGGCTGCGTTGTCTTGACGGGGCTGCGTCCGGGTCTGGTTGGCTGACGGGCTGCTACCTGCGGCTGGCTGCGACTGGCTGGTACCTTGGGGCTGGGTTGCTGACCGGGCGGGTCCCTGGGGCGGGCTGCTGACTGGCTGGTCCTGGGCGCTGGTTGCTGACCGGAGCTGCGGTCCTGGGGCTGGCGCATGACGGGCTTGCGGTTCTGAGGCTGGCTGACTGATGGGCTGGTCCCTGGGGCTGACTTGCTGACGGCTGGTCCGGGGGCTGGCTGCTGACGGGCTGGTCCTGTGGCTGGTGCTGTCGCGGCTGTCCTGGGCGCTGGTTCTGACGGCTGGTCCTGGGGGCTGTTTGCTGAACGGGCTGGTCCTGGGGCTGGCTGCGGACGGGCTGTCCTGGGGCTGGTTGGTGATGGGCTGTCCTGGGGCCTGGCTGCTGACGGCTGGTCCTTGGGCTGGCTGCTGAAGGCTGCGTCCTGAGGGCTGGCGGCTGACGGGCTGGTCCTAGGGGGCTAGCTGAGGGTCAATCTCATCTGTTGCTTCTTACAGGGAAACAACAGTCTGTGAGCCTGTGGGCGTCCTTGGAAAACCAACCACATGATGTGTCTAGCCCAAACTGTCAGACAGTGTCTCATTGTCTGCAGGAACCGCCAGCTCTAGTCACCTTTCACCTTTCACCTTTCCACCTTTCACCTCTCACCTAGCGCGTCAACCTTTCACCTCAGCCAAATCCAAAAAAACAACAGATAGCTTTATTTCACATGAGTAGAATATTATGGGATTTTTTGTATTTTGCCTAACGAGATTCAGCGGCACGGCCGGGAACATATCCACTCTAAGGGGTTATTAAAGATATCCACACCCACCCACCCGTACTATCTGTCAGGTAAAACATCTCCCAGATCGACCCAAGCACTGTCTCCCTTCAATTAAAGACATCTCTTCACAAACACCACCCAAAAACTGCTATCATATTGGTGTATCA